>NC_140182.1:1213842-1234711 GCF_963971535.1 Notolepis coatsorum
GATAATGCCCCCTGACGGCAGCGCCAGGCAGTCTCGCACTCAGACAGGTTCAAGGGCGAGTCTGGGCAAGTCAGGACATGCCTTTGGCAGCGCATTGATTCCGGGCAAGTGGTTGGTTTTGGCACTAGAAAGCCACTTAAGTATATATAGCGCGGCAGGTGCGAACACCAGTAGAGTTGAGTTCATCGTTCATCACGCAGTGTGATTCTAATGTAGTGAGAAGCAGTTCGTCTAACAGAGCGTTGAGAACCACGTGCGAAGTGAATAGTAAAGTGTCAGATTTAATGCAGTAACGTCAAGTTCGACTTAGCTTAATGTGAAGTAAAGAGTTGTTAATTATTGTGTATCGTGCCAACAGCAGTTCGTTCGTGTGCAGCATTACCCAGCAGTTCGTTCGTTTAGCTAGTGGACCTTAGCCAGGGTGCGTGGACTAAATACATTGGTGCCAGTACCCGAGGAGGCCTAGTCGGAGAACCTACTGGACATGTGCACATGGAACCGACGGCGGCGATTGCAGAACCAGTATTGGTTGGATTATATTGATTGTGGAACATACCCTTGGAGAAGAGCATCGTTAATCTCCACTGTCGTTTGGATTTAACCACCTTGAGGATCTACATTCGGGCTGGCTTCGTGGAGTGAAGCTAGCTGGCTATCATCATTGCTATCGTGCAATTGGATTGCAGTTATTGCTTTGATGCTGAGCTTTGGATTACAAGGACTGGATTCTGTACGCGAACCCCCTTCTTCTTCAATTGATCAGACTGAGTATCCGAACATTCCTCTCTCCTCCAGAGCTTACAACTCTGGGAGGAACCCCATTGTCTCCAGCGGTACCAGCGTTTCCCCCTCTATAATTGCCATTCTACGCCAGGCGGCGTTAGCCTAGTACCCCATCGTAGGAATTATTCTATTCCTATTGACTTATGCTACTGACTGACTTTATGCCTATTCTTCGCCATACAAGCGCGACCCTAATTCTCATATCTGTAACATTTACTGCATAATAATAAATACCCTCAAATGATATTTCTTTGTCAGTGCCGTGTTATTATGAGTGTCTGCCATATATTAGATGTACTGTCTGGCCAGTAATTGAAGTACATAACTAGCAGTGGTTTAATCTATCACAATCTTTAATACAGTCAGGGTTTTGTAACCCCTCAGTTACAATTGGTCCTTCGAGCCGGATGGTATCAGTAATCTTTAATATCATATTAATATTGATATGGCCAGCGGCGGACACTCTCCAGACGGCTCTCCCAAACTAGAGCGCCCTCGGCGCAAACGTCAGCCACCTCCACACCTGGAGGACTACGCTTTCGTTTTACCTCCTAGCTTATCTAAAAAGACGTTAAGCACGGATAAAACTGATAGTTTAAGCATGTCCAATCCTATCGACTTGTCGGCCCCACCAGTAGAGACCCCAGTGGGTTCAAACGAAACTGACTTAGCTCACGGGGGGGAACAAGCGGGACATGACGTGACTATACCCCAAGACAGCGCCACCGGGATAGACCCCGGAGCGCCAAAGAAGAAAGACAGCGCCACCGGGATAGACCCCGGAGCGCCCCAGGATAAAGAAAACGCCACCGGGATAGACCCCGGAACGCAAGAGACCCAAGAGCGCATACCCGAGATAGACCTCGGCGCGCACCCCAGAGAAGGGTACCGCGCTCAAGAGATGGACCTCGGGGCGCGGGAGAAATCAAGGAGCAGCGCTCAAGAGATGGACCTCGGAGCGCGCCAAGAGAACAGGTCCCCACCAAGTCCTGTCCGCGCCCGATCACCTCCATCAGTCTCATCCCCCAGCGAGGCTGACCAGAGACTAGCGCAAGCCTTAATCGCCACGCTGACCGCTTCAACCGAAAGAGAACGTATCCAGGGCGAGCGCGACCGTCTCCAAGCGCAACAACAGAGTGAGCGCGAACATTCTGCACTGGAAAGAGAACGTCTCCAGGCGCAACAACAGAGTGAGCGCGAACATTCTGCAGTGGAAAGAGAACGCATCCAACTAGAAGAGAGTCGCCTCCAGGCTGACGCAGCGATGACCATCAGACTGGAAGAGAGGCGCCTCCAGGTTGAAGAAAACATTCAGCGAGACCGCGCCAACGCGCAACGCGAGGCACAGCGCGACGTCGCCAATGCACAGCGTGAGACGGAAAGAGACCGGTGGCAGGCGCAGATGATGGAGCAATTGCTCCAGAGGGCGACTCCCCACTCCTCCACACGGAGCTCACGGAGATCATCACGACACGGGTCTAGGGCACCTTCCCCTACCCGACAAATCTCCCGCCAGCAGGAAGAACCTGCTCACGTCGCCGAGCCCCCTCCCCGACCGGTCTATACGGAACCCAGCCGACGGGAAGATCCCGCCTACGTCGCCGAGAAACTAACTAGGAGACTCCAGGATCTAGCGGAGGACGATGGAGGACATCCAGCCCACCAGCACGAACGTATTTTGGACCAGGAGGCCCAGCACAGCCCCGACCTCAGCCCCGAGCCACTGCGTTACAAACCCCCGATCCAACCCATGGGCGAGTTTAATACACAGTCAGCACCAAGGAGCAGTACCTGGGGGCCCGGCCTCTGGTACCCACCCAGCACTAACCCACGACCCCACGTACGGGGAGACTCGCCAAGGAGGCCTCTCCCCCTACGCGCATCGGTGTCCCAGCCATCCATGGCATCTTACCTTGGAACACCCACGTTCCCAGACTTTACGCGTGAGGACAGAGCACAGTATACGGAACTACGCATGTGTTTAGAGACTATAATGTCCGATGTACACGACGAGTCTTATAAATATGCCATCCTCCTCAAGCATCTTAAAGTGCCCAGAGCGCATAACATAGCGCTGGCATATTCGAACTCAAGAACCCCCTACTCAGATGCTCTGGTGGCCCTCGACGCGCGCTATGGACGCATATGGGATTACGTGATCCAAGAAATACGAGATATCGACCGCCTCCCCCCAGCCAAAGACAATAGAGCACTAGATGACCTCTCTATCAAGGTACAATCCCTTGTGGGGATGCTGTGGTCACAAAAGGAGAAGGGGAGATATGAACTATATGCAAATTCCAACGAGGAGCGGATACTGGAGAAGCTCCCTCCAGCCCGTCAAGAGCGTTTTCGGCGGCAGAAAGACCACCGTGACCCCCACGGCCCAGAACCATCCCTCCTAGACCTGGCTGATTTCCTCGCCGAGGAGGTCAGCAGTCTACGATTAGACACGTTCGTGTGGGGTGGCTCGGACCCTAAAAATGGACCGAGAAGGTTCAACGACAACCGCCGGTCTGTGACCGTGATGCACCAAGCCGAGGCTGTGTCACGGCAGACGAGCCACAACATTTTTACATTTACATTTAGTCATTTAGCTGACGCTTTTATCCAAAGCGACTTACAAGTTCTGTACGACAAGCCATCAGGAAGGGCACAACTCTATCAGCTGAGCAACAATGTTCATCAAAGTGTTGAGTGCTACAGTGTAGGTTAGTTTATTAGGACAAGTGCATGACAGTACGGTTAGTTAGGGTTAGATTCTTTTTTTTTATTGTTTTTTTTTTTTAATTCAGATAATGGTTGAAGAAGTGCGTCTTTAGTCGACGGCGAAAGATTGGACGTGATTCGGCTGTCCTAACTGGGGTGGGTAGTTCATTCCACCATTGTGGGGCAAGGACTGAGAATAGGCGACTTCTCTTTGATGACCCTCCCGGAGCTTGGATAGGAGTAGGTCTGAGGCGGCCAGAAGATGCAGAGCGTAGGGGTCTTGAGGGTGTGTAGTTAGAGACCATTGACCGGAGGTAGGCGGGAGCGGTTCCCTTTGCCGCACGGTATGCTAGGTCGAGGGCCTTGAAGCGGATTCGTGCAGCAATGGGGAGCCAGTGCAGGTCCCTAAGAAGTGGGGTGACATAGGCCGACTTCGGTAGGTTTGAGATCAGGCGGGCCGCTGCGTTCTGAATGAGTTGAAGAGGCTTAGTGGCAGTGGCCGGGAGGCCAGCGAGCAGTGCATTGCAGTAGTCGAGGCGGGAGATGACTGTTGATTGGACGAGGAGTTGGGTGGCTTCTTTTGTCAGGAAGGAGCGGATCCTTCTGACGTTGCTCAGGAGGAATCGGCAGGTTCTGGTCGTCGCTGCGATGTGAGCAGAGAAGTTCAACTGGTCGTCGAGGACAACACCAAGGTTCTTGGCGGTCGGGGACGCAGTCACAGCTGCATTCTCGACTGTGATTGAAAGGTCGGTTAGGGGGGAGGATTTGGCCGGCAGGTGGAGCAATTCTGTTTTGCTTAGGTTCAGTTTGAGGTGGTTGGACGTCATCCAGGCTGAGATGTCGGACAGACAGGCCGAGATCCGCTCAGAGACGTGGATATCTGAGGGAGGGAAGGAGAGGAAGAGTTGAGTATCGTCGGCATAACAATGGTAGGAGAAGCCATGAGACGTGATAATGTTACCCAGTGATTTAGTGTAGAGGGAGAAGAGAAGGGGTCCTAAAACCGAGCCCTGGGGGACACCCGTCCGCAGGGGGCGGGTGGCCGACAGGGTCCCTCTCCATGACACGGAAGTGGAAGGCTGTCTGTCAGTACTGTGACAGTGAACACCAGCTGTCACAGTGCGACGCCTTCAAAGACCTAACTACCGCTGAAATAGGTCAGTGGCTTAAGGACAAACGCCGCTGCTTCCGCTGCGCGCACGGCCACATGGCAGCCGAGTGCCGCCTGAAGAAAAGATGCGGCAAGTGTGACGGCGCCCATCTAGAGGTCCTGCATGAGAGCAACAAGCGTTCGCCAGGAAACCAAAGTAGGCCCGTCACGGTGATGTACCAGGCCGAGGCGGTGTCACCACAAACCCGTCCTGAAACCACCCCCTGGTGTCCCGACTGTTGCAGCAGACACGGGGACCCACGGCACCACCCGTACTACCACGAGTCGGCGCCACCACCGCCGAGTTACAACTCCCCCGCCAGAGAGGAATGGGAGATCGCATGTACCTACTGCGACGGCGGACACTGGCTGGCACAGTGCGACGAATACAAAACACTGAACCCCGCCTAAATTGATCAGTGGCGTGAGGCGTACACGGCGGGCGCCGCTCACCGCGCATCACTGTGCGGGGCCCACAAGCGAAGATTAGCCCGACAAGGCAACCGACCAACAGGAGTGCTCCACATAGACCCCAAGTACAGCGGGAGCCCCCGAGTGCTCATCAAAGTGGTCAGAGTGCTCCTGAGCTACGAGGTCCTGGACACTTACGCCGTTCTCGACGATGGGTCTGAAAAGACTCTCCTCCTCGCTTCCGCCGCAGCCCAGTTGGGCCTGCGGGGTACCAAAGAAACAATGACAATCCGTACTATTCAGCGAGACCTAAAAACCATAAAGGGCAAGAACGTCTCATTCACAATAGCAGCGGTCGGGCAGCCCGAGAAGCGGTACAGCATCACTAAGGCATTTACAAGCCATGACATAGGTCTGTCAAGCTACAACTACCCCATCCCACAGCTGATGGCGAAGTACGCGCACCTACGCAGACTACCTATACCGCTCATCGACGGCGCCACACCGACCCTGCTCATAGGCTCCGACCACGCGGACCTCATTGTCCCAATCGAGGCGGCCCACATCGGACCCAAAGGATGCCCAGTCGCGGTTCAGACCCGACTGGGGTGGACGCTCCAGGGCCCCCTCTACGGACTTGCCAGCCAACCCACGTCTACACGCTGCCTGTACACAAAGGTGAGCGACACAGGCCACTCTCTCGTACAGCCCGTTGAGAGGCTATTGACATTAGACGAGAGGCCTGTGAGAGAACAGTGGGCTCAAGAAGAAGGAGTTCCGAACTCCACCCCCCTCAGCTGCACGCCAAGCGACGTAGCTGACCTCGAACCCAGCACCCCAAGCTACCTCTTGATGGGGCGGCCGGAACCGGCCCCTCCTCAGACGGTGTACCGAAAGAACAAGAGGAACGGACGGAGGAGGTGGAGACACAACCAAGCACAGATCGAGCATTCTTGGGCCCGCTTCCTCCTAAGCGACCTACCACCCTGTCCAGCCCGTCAGAAGTGGGTAAAGGACAGGGACAACCTGAAAGTGGACACAGTCGTTATGATCAGAGACCAGTCACTACCTCGAGCTACATGGCCGGCCGGCCGCGTAAGCAAAGTGATTACTGGTGCCGATGGGAAAGTCAGAGCGGCAGAAGTCATAGTCCAAGGGCAGACTTACACCCGACCCGTGGCGACGCTGATAGAGTTGCCGGAGCTCCCTGACTTCCCTGATGACGACCATGACCCACTGACTTTGTAGATTGACCTACTCCCCACAACAAGTATTGAGCCGTTGACTGGACTATTGATCTGTCTCCCTTAACTAATTAGGTGCGGACTAATTAGGAGGCGGCTGTTGTGAAGGGCCAGATTAAAGCTGAGAATCTACATTTATTGTTTTATATACCTTGTATATTATTTATATATACACGTTATATCCCTTTAAGCCTGCGTGTAAATCCTAGTAATATTCACTTTCCTTATGGATAATGCCCCCTGACGGCAGTGCCAGGCAGTCTCGCACTCAGACAGGTTCAAGGGTGAGTCTGGGCAAGTCAGGACATGCCTTTGGCAGCGCATTGATTCCGGGCAAGTGGTTGGTTTTGGCACTAGAAAGCCACTTACGTATATATAGCGCGGCAGGTGCGAACACCAGTAGAGTTGAGTTCATCGTTCATCACGCAGTGTGATTCTAATGTAGTGAGAAGCAGTTTGTCTAACAGAGCGTTGAGAACCACGTGCGAAGTGAATAGTAAAGTGTCAGATTTAATGCAGTAACGTCAAGTTCGATTTAGCTTAATGTGAAGTAAAGAGTCGTTAATTATTGTGTATCGTGCCAACAGCAGTTCGTTCGTGTGCAGCATTACCCAGCAGTTCGTTCGTTTAGCTAGTGGACCTTAGCCAGGGTGCGTGGACTAAATACATTGGTGCCAGTACCCGAGGAGGCCTAGTCGGAGAACCTACTGGACATGTGCACATGGAACCGACGGCGGCGATTGCAGAACCAGTATTGGTTGGATTATATTGATTGTGGAACGTACCCATGTAGAAGAGCATCGTTAATCTCCACTGTCGTTTGGATTTAACCACCTTGAGGATCTACATTCGGGCTGGCTTCGTGGAGTGAAGCCAGCTGGCTATCATCATTGCTATAGTGCAATTGGATTACAGTTATTGCTTTGATGCTGAGCTTTGGATTACAAGGACTGGATTCTGTACGCGAACCCCCTTCTTCTTCAATTGATCAGACTGAGTATCCGAACATTCCTCTCTCCTCCAGAGCTTACAACTCTGGGAGGAACCCCATTGTCTCCAGCGGTACCAGTGTTTCCCCCTCTATAATTGCCATTCTACGCCAGGCAGCGTTAGCCTAGTACCCCATCGTAGGAATTATTCTATTCCCATTGACTTATGCTACTGACTGACTTTATGCCTATTCTTCGCCATACAAGCGCGACCCTAATTCTCATATCTGTAACATTTACTGCATAATAATAAATACCCTCAAATGATATTTCTTTGTCAGTGCCGTGTTATTATGAGTGTCTGCCATATATTAGATGTACTGTCTGGCCAGTAATTGAAGTACATAACTAGCAGTGGTTTAATCTATCACAATCTTTAATACAGTCAGGGTTTTGTAACCCCTCAGTTACAGTTACCATTACACTGGGTTTGAGAGGCTAGAGAGGGATGTGATAAAAGATTTGAGACTTGACTTGGACCTCAAAGACTTAAAATAAAATAAGATATTCCTTTATTAATCCCCTTGGGGGAGATCCAGGTGTCATAGCAGCATGGGTGAGGGGGGGTACAGGTATGGGCAGGGTAATAGAAAGACAATAAATATAGGAAATACACGTTTTTTATATGAATATGAAAATGTGAATAAAAGTAAACAGTAGACAAAAAGGTGCAGTTGCTGGGCGGGGATGGGAGGTGGTTGCTGTCAGCCCCTCTAGGCATCCCTGTGTAGGTCCCGGTCCGCCAGGCCCAGGTCCGGACTCATTCTCGTCGACCTGTTGGCCTGGGTTAACCCTTTGAAAACTGCAACACTTGTACCGCTTGTATAGCCTGTGTATACGCGCAGTTATGTTTCTACGTTTTCTTGGTGGGTTAAGGGAACAACCGCCTCCTGTTAACTAAACATAGGGAGGTGGTTGGTTCTCCGGTGTGTTGGTAGCAGAGTCGATTCTCGGGTTGAGGCCAGGCTTGACCCCGTCTGCCCGAGAGTATGCCCCCGCATCTTTCATGACGTCTGCCAATTGTGTCAGCCTCTCCTTTGAACCTCGACCCCACTGGATGGGGGGTCGGGTTTGTCGAGGTCATTACATGGTGCACAGCATACCGAACACCCCTTCCGCCAGGTAATGTTCTCACAGTAGACCCCTTAGGTGCCTGTCTAGTCCGCAGTGCTCCAGGCACAGGTCGAGTTCTGGCCTGTTGCCTGGATTGAGGGATCAACCCCGGTTGTCTCCCCGGCATGCCGTCTGGCCCCACAGTATTGTGGGGGGGTAGCCTCTTGGGGCTTACAGCCATGCCAACCTGGACATGCCCGATCTCGTCAGATCTCGGAAACTAAGCAGGTTCGGCCCTGGTTAGTTCTTGGATGGGAGACCCCCTTGGAATACCAGGTGCAGTAAGCTAGAGTGCTTCAGAGAGGCGTGCCTGGGGGGAAGGGTCTTCTCTTGTTTGGGCCCTGTCCAATATGCTGGCGATGTGGGGGGTGATGTCACCAGTGACCCTCTGGTGGGGCCGCGATGCTGCAGCCTCGTTGGCCTCACCAGGCCCCTTTTTTCGAGGGGGTCTTGGCCCTCAGGTTGTCCTAGGGCTGGGACCCCCTCCGCGCTCCGCTGCTACGGCCTTGCCACGGGGTTGGGTTCTTGACCTTCGACCCTGTGATGTTGGGGGCTGTTGGGGGTGTTTTTGCTTCCAGTCCATTCCCTGGTGGCATGTGGGATGCGCGCCTGGGTGGTCGCGGGTCCTTCTGAGTGAAGGTAAGTCCCACGGTCTGCTCACCCTATGCATTTTGAGGTGCTAAACCCTCTTCGCACAGTCGGATCCGATTCTCTCCCGTCCTCCACTAGGGGGGTCCAGGGGGCTCGGGTCCGCCCCGGTTCTGATGGTTGTGGGGGGCCTCAGCGGGTACAGTACATCTGTCGAGCTTCTGCTCTGCTCAGCTCCTGTGTTCCACTAAGAGCAGAGCGTAAGCTATACGATCTATAACGTAAGGTTATTCTATAACCCTAGTTATATGAGTATAGCGAGCGCTCTGCTCTGACTCACTGAGGACCCCACGGTCTTCTCCTTTGGTGGTGAAAGACTTGAGAAGGAGCTGATTGTGTGGCCACGACCCCGCTTATGTGGGAGCGGATGTGCGTGTGGCCAGGCGGAGGTGAATAGGGGTGTGTACATGTGAAAGTTATTTTCAATATTAGATTGGATAAAGGGATAGTTCCACTAAGAGCAGAGCGCTCGCTATACTCATATAACTAGGGTTATAGAATAACCTTACATGTTCTCATAGCCCCAAGAGTTGGGAGTGGTATTTTGCGCAATACCGTGTACTTTGCACAAGCCTCAAATATCGGCATGTAACTCGAGAACTGCTGAATGGATTTCATCACCTGAAAGGGCTATCAACAGGCAACAAATGGGGCTTTAATTCGATATATATATTGTATTACAAAATATGCACACCTGAGCCAAAGTGCCGGTGGGAAAATCGTCCTAAAAAGGGCCCACACGTGGTCATAACAAGGTTACGAGGTTTTAAAAGTCAGACATTGCTAACAGTTCTCAAGTTCTGCCGCCGTTAGTTCTCCAGCTGTTGGCAGCAGTCCATCCCCCCGCGGTTGTGGAGCCTGATGGCCACCGGCACGAAGGACTGGCCAAGGTCTGTGGCTCAACATGCTCCTCATCTTGGCTAGCTCCTCACTAGAGGGGGTAGGAGGGGTTCTCCAGGATAACGACCAGCTTCTTGCTCATCCTCCTCTCTGCAACCACCTCTAGTTTCACCAGCCCGACTCCTACTACGGAGCTAGTCTTGAGACTTGACTTGGACTTGTGACCAAAAGAACATGAGACTTGACTTGGACCAGCAAAAAATTCCTTGTGAGCATCTCTGCGGAAAAGGAATCAAACAATCTTTTCTGCAGAAGGAAATCTTTATGGCTGCACTGTGACTAAACATGGCAGCACAGATGCGGTTAAGTAACATTGTAGCATTTTCAACAAATTTTCAGTAAAGGTAAACTGAAAAAATATAAACATTTTATGAATTCAATATGCTAAAAGGATAGGTATGGTGTTATTATAGTTTGTTATACTCACCACTCATGTAGTATGTAGGCAGCTTTCGTTCTCCCAGAAATCCATCTTTTTCTGGACAGGCGGCTCCACCTCCCAGAGAATACAGAGTCATAGGACCTCATTCACCAACATTGTCTTAAGATTTCTCTCACGACAACCTCCTTGGAATGTAGTAAGAGAAAGCAGACAATTACCCCCGGATTAACCAATGCGTGGAGAGGTTGTCTTAACTCGCCAAAATGATAACAGCTGCGAACCGCGTGTGCGCGTTTTCGTATACTTAATTTGCATACAGACACACCCCTCATTATAATGCGAGGGCCGTGTGCAAAACAAGGGTCTGCATTGCATGTGCTGATCCTGTATTCAACAGGTAGTGCTGAAGCGCTTTGCGACGGATCACAATTAGATTAGATTCAAATGTATTGTCATCATACAGCACACTATAGCTATAGTGGAATAGACTGTATTAATATTCCATATTTATACCGTCTTGTTGCTCCTGGCCAGTGTTAATTTTGTCACCGAAAATGATGACTAAATATGGTCGTCAACAAAGCTTTTCCCCCTGACGACAACGAGACGAGACGTCACATTAATGGAGATCATGTGACACTAATGTGACTAACATGGGTTTAATGGAACAATGGCGGGGCAACAGGGTCTCAGTGTAACCGAGGAATAATCCGCCTATACTTTCAAACTATAGTAAAATTAAATCACGGGAGAATTGATATCTGATCATCAACATAACAGTTTTATTCACCTTCCTCTTTCCACTCCACAACACAACAACCAAACTGTCACAGGCGCGTGCCCCACTCTTCCCCAAAACAAAACCCCAAGAGGGCGTGCAACTCCACGTAATAATGTCAGCATCAATAATAACATTGTGTAGCACCGAAGAATAGGAGTCAGAGGTGGGGTGTTGAAAGACAACGCTAAACGTTTATTCAACATCAACTTCAATGTCAACACTCTTGCTAGCTAACAGGAACTCGTTTGCCGACAGGAAAGTAAGAAACAATATTGTCCCTGCGGAACCCTTATCCCCAACACATAGTTCCATGGGTGAATTATGTTGATCCACCACAATAGAACACATTAAATAGCTTACATAAGTATAACCTGCTCGCAATAAGGTTAGCTTGTTTTAGTTTAGAAAAGGCTCACGCCAACTTATGAGGCTGTAACTGAGTGGCGAGACAAAAAAGCCTAAATCGAGACTAAACAAAAAATACTAAAACTAAAATGCTCAGACCTGTAGTTGACTAAAACTCGACTAAACGAAAGATAGATAAAGGTGACTAAATATGATGAAAACGAAAAAGAGCATTTGAGACATGACTAAGACTAACACTTTTTTAAATAGCTGACAAAATGAACACTGCTCCTGGCCACCTGCCTCAGCACTCACACACACAAATAAATAAATAAAGCCCTTAAGAACACGGCCCACACCAGTCTGTCCGACTTTCGACTGCTCTTCAGCGCTCCTAAATCCTTCCATTCGTGAATCCCAAAATCTGCCCAAAAATGTCTTAAGTGGAGCTAGGAAATGTTTTGGTCTTAAGTCCGTCTGTGAATGAGACCCATTATCTCTGTATTCTGCTCCATATATGCACATTTCTCCTTGAGTTCAATTTCTTTAGCTAATGTTTATTTGTCTGCCTTGCAACAACAGAGCCTAGAAGCATGATGACTAGCATACAGGATGAGATACAAGGCGATGGCTCAGGGCCATTTGCCCCGGGGGGCATGAGAACCACTCAGACTAGGTCGAGGCAGAGCAGGTAAGATTCAACGCTACAGGTCAGACAGAAGGCGGTATAAAGCTGATCCAAGGGACCGGTGGTGCTCATGTCCAGTATGAGGTAGAAGGTCACTGGAATGTCTATATCGATATATACACTCAGAAAGACAGAGAAAGGGGTTAAAAATCTCCCATGTCTGCAAAAAAGCAGTAATGCTGTCAGACAGCCATTTCTAGGCCAAAGAGCCCCATTTACAATATATAATATATACAGTGTATATATATATATATATATTATACTGTGAATTTCTCCAGACCTCTCTTGGCAGAGCATGGGGCGTGGCCAGGGATAGGAACCCCACTCAACTCCAACACACACACAATAATAAGTACCACGGGTTGGTTTACTTTCCCCTTGGGGCAGAAATGTTTGACAGTGAAACATCATCCAATCCTCTCAACAGAAGACTGATCGAACAGGTGCAGATTATAGAATTATACGTGACAATTCAAAAAATTCCCTCCACATTTCTTATCATATGAATTGATGTTTTTGAACGAAACATTTCTAATAGTTCTCGAGTTCTGCAGCCGTTATAGTCCTCTGGCTGCTGGCAGCAGTTCATGATCGTGGAGCCTGATGGCAAAAAGGACTGGCCGAGGCAGTGAGTGTCGGTGGGTATGAGTGTGAGGGTCAGCAGGCTCCTCAGCTTGGCTAGCTCCTCGTAGAGGCGGTGGGAAGGGTTCTCCAGGAGAGCAGCCAGCTTCCTTCTCATCCTCGTCTCTGCCACCACCTGTAGTTTGACCAACTCGACTCCCACCACAGAGCTATAGCCTTCGTCACCAGCTTGTTCAGTTTGTTAGTGTCCCTTGAGTTGATGTAGCACCCCCCCCCCCTCCCCACCCTCAGTATAGCACAGCAAAAAAGAGGATGCAGGCTAGCAGGGTTCACACAAGGTCCTTGAAGTGCAGTGCATAATATTAGTGCTGTCAATAGATTAATTTTCTTTTTACTAATTAGTCTCACAATTTCTGTAATTAATCTAGATTAAAAATCACATTTTTCTACTTAAGACCGAAGCTTGTAACAGATATTTACTTGTAAAATGTAAAATCAATGTAAAAAATTCATGTAAAATCAACACAAAGAAAGTATATTTAGATTCAAAGACTATTTGAATAGCTTTCTTTGAATAGTTTCTCTCCTGTGAAATACAAATGTTCAACAAAACCATCAACATTGACTCAGCTAGTGAGCACCCATGGTATTGTATTTATTATTTTTATGTCTTTTAGTCTACTTTCATTCTGATTTAATTACTGGACTGTCATTATTGTTATTATTATTTCTGTTATTGTCCTGTGATTTATTGTTGATTATTACTGTTACTGTATTATTTGTCTTGTTTCATGTAAAAAAAGAGAAAATAAAAAACATTTGTTAAAAAAAAACATTGACTCAGCTAGACCGCTTTCTTATATCAGAAATCAAAACAACCCAGGCCTATGTTAAAGTGCAGATTGGCTTAGAGGAAGATAATGTCTTGTATGAACTACCAGTAATATAAATCATATTAACAAAAATGTGTTCCATCTTCATGTCAGATGATTTTCAAAAAGGTGCATGAGTCAATGCAAAAAAAGAACAAGCAAAGATACTGCTGAAAGTTCAGAACGTTGAACATTTTTCACTCCATAGATTAATCATACATTTTCTTTAACGCTTTAAATAATTTAAATTAATCTCCAAAGTTACAGAATTCATTTTGACAGCACTTAATATATATATATATTTTTAAGTCAAGGTCTGGAATTCCTTGAAAACAGCTATTTTTTAACAAGGTGCTTACAAAGTCGCATTGCATTGAATGTTTTTTTCATCCATGATCAAATTGTTCTGAATCAAGAAATCGTTATTTTTTGTTCTGTTTTAATACAATCTGATGAGTCGCTGTCTCGCGCGCTCCAACTGCTTTTCCTCATTTCTTCACGTGTAATGCTCTAGCTTGCTCTAGTTGGCAAGCAGGCCAAGAAGATGGTTAAAAAAAAACAGCATTTAAAAGTGAATTGTATCCTTCGAGTGACATCCTTGAAAATGAAAAATAGTGGCCGGAAAAGTACTTAAAAGTCCTTGAATTTCATTTAGCAATGTCTGTGGGAACCCTGCTACAGTCTATATTGCACACGTTGAAGGACCAGAGTCTCCTCAGGAAGAACACGTTGAAAGTGTTTCCAGGGCACTAATAGATGCAAGCAACGTCTCTCGTGCAAAATCCGACTCTGATTTTCCAATCCGAGGAGGAGGGCGATAAGACGCGGAGGAGGAGCGGCTGCCGCTGGCTGGGGTCGCTCATGCGTTTGTACGCGGTTCACTTTGGATGTTTATCACGTTTTTTTCGCACCATATGCTTCAAACGTTTCCTTTCTCTCGTGTCATGTTTAAATCATGTTTCTTCATCATCACATTGCGCTTCATGCTGGAGTTTTTTCGAAAGCACTACGCTCAGCGTATACGGCCGACTGGGTATATAGCGCCACTCCGTTGGACGTACACTCGCACGTAGGCATAAACAGTTCCTTATATACACATACATATACCCTGACATGGTCTGCAGTCATCCAGCCACAGTCATGCCTCATGCGTGGGTGACGAGTGTGGCCTGTCAGCTGGGATGAACATCTCCTGTCTCTCCAGGCTCCAAATGACTGCCTTACCTCTTTATGACACATACTACCCGTCCTGTGTGTGTGTGTGTGTGTGTGTGTGTGTGTGTGTGTGTGTGTGTGTGTGTGTGTGTGTGTGTGTGTGTGTGTGTGTGTGTGTGTGTGTGTGTGTGTGTGTGTGTGCGTGCGTGTGTGTGTGTGTGTGTGTGTGTGTGTGTGTGTGCGTGCGTAGGTGTGTGTGTGTGTGCGTGTGTGTGTGTGTGTGTGTGTGTGTGTGTGTGTGTGTGTGTGTGTGTGTGTGTGTGTGTGTGTGTGTGTGTGTGTGTGTGTGTGTGCGTGCGTGTGTGTGTGTGTGTGTGTGTGTGTGTGTGTGTGTGCGTGCGTAGGTGTGTGTGTGTGTGCGTGTGTGTGTGTGTGTGTGTGTGTGTGTGTGTGTGTGTGTGTGTGTGTGTGTGTGTGTGTGTGTGTGTGTGTGTGTGTGTGTGTGCGTGCGTAGGTGTGTGTGTGTGTGTGTGTGCGTGTGTGTGTGTGTGTGTGTGTGTGTGTGTGTGTGTGTGTGTGTGTGTGTGTGTGTGTGTGTGTGTGTGTGTGTGTGTGTGTGTGTGTGTGTGTGCGTGCGTGTGTGTTGTTTTTTATTGTGATTGCTATACTGTCATCCTTGGCCTTTGCTATTTACTGAGTGCTTTCATGGTGCTGTCAACTCGACTGCTGCTGCATGTGTGAATGAGTGTGTCTGATCGTGTGCCTCAGTGCGTCTGTCACGACGCCTCGCTCACCAGGAAACAGACTAGTGTGCATGTCCCCTCTTCTGATTGGCTGCTCCGTGCGACGTGTCTGACAGCTCGTGATTCGATTTCCTGCATGATCTCCTCATTTCAGCTTAGTTCTTTCCCGTGAGCGTGCCGTATATGAGTGTGTGTCCACGTGCCGTACGAGTGTGTGTCTACGTGCACGTGCCATATATGAGTGTGTGTTTGTCTACGCGCATGTGCCGTACGAGTGTGCGTCTATGTGCGCGTGCCGTATGAGTGTGTGTCTATGTGCGCGTGCCGTATGAGTGTGTGTGTCTATGTGCGCGTGCCGTATGAGTGTGTGTGTCTATGTGCGCGTGCCGTATGAGTGTGTGTCTGTCTACGTGCGTGTGCCGTATACGAGTGTGTGTCTGTCTACGTGCGCGTGCTGTACGAGTGTGTGTCTGTCTACATGCACGCGCCGTACGAGTGTGTGTCTGTCTACGTGCACGCGCCGTACGAGTGTGTGTCTGTCTACGTGCGCGTGCTGTACGAGTGTGTGTCTGTCTACATGCACGCGCCGTACGAGTGTGTGTCTGTCTACGTGCACGCGCCGTACGAGTGTGTGTCTGTCTACGTGCGCGTGCTGTACGAGTGTGTGTCTGTCTACGTGCGCGTGCTGTACGAGTGTGCGTCTACGTGCGTGTGCCGTATACGAGTGTGTGTCTGTCTACGTGCACGCGCCGTACGAGTGTGTGTCTGTCTACGTGCACGCGCCGTACGAGTGTGTGTCTGTCTACGTGCACGTGCTGTACGAGTGTGTGTCTGTCTACGTGCGCGTGCTGTACGAGTGTGTGTCTGTCTACGTGCGCGTGCTGTACGAGTGTGTGTCTGTCTACGTGCACGCGCCGTACGAGTGTGTGTCTGTCTACGTGCACGTGCTGTACGAGTGTGTGTCTGTCTACGTGCGTGTGCCGTATACGAGTGTGTGTCTGTCTACGTGCACGCGCCGTACGAGTGTGTGTCTGTCTACGTGCGTGTGCCGTATACGAGTGTGTGTCTGTCTACGTGCATGCGGCGTACGAGTGTGTGTCTGTCTACGTGCACGCGCCGTACGAATGTGTGTCTGTCTACGTGCACGCGCCGTACGAGTGTGTGTCTGTCTACGTGCGCATGCTGTATGAGTGTGTGCCATACAAGTGTGCGTCTACATGCGCGTGCCGTACGAGTGTGTGTCTACATGCGCGTGCCATACGAGTGCGTGTCTCTACGTGCGCGTGCCGTGTGTCTACGTGAGCTTGCCGTACAATACTGTACGTGCGCGTGTCGTACGAGTGTGTGTCTACGCACGCGCGGTATATCGGCATATATATTTATGTCTAATTGCATGTTCAGGGGCACATGATGTGAGCCATCGGTGTGTCATTCATGGCTCCAATTCCGGCTCTGTTTCCATCTGTCTCCTTTTCCCGCCCGTTATTTCCGACCGGCGTGTCACGTCACCATTCTTTCTTCCCTCTGACTAACCGTTTCGCCCCGTCGGTTCCTGTGATGTACGGCGATCTATATTTGACGTGTCTTGGCGGTAAAGGTTCTGAATGACAGGTCTGGCACATGGGGCTGGGTAGCGGGTCAGCGGATCTCACGGACTATCAAGAAAGATTGGGTGGGATCAGTGATGTGGCCATGGAAGCGGTGTTTCTCCCATTTCAATTGAAATGGGACACCGCACAGACTGACAAATCAAACGCACCCTGGATTGACAAAACATACAATGTGGATCGCCGGCGTGCGATGGAGACGCTTGAAGTCTCTCACCTTGTAGAAGAAGCCTCGCTCCTCCTGACATAAGCCCAGTAATGGAAATCTGCACAGTCCTAGTTGAGCTGTGTCATGGGGTTTGGCACGGCCGCTAGCTTCCCTGCCTGATGCGCAGATTCGGCCTAAAACGCTTTCCGATTCTGGGTGAGGTAGAATAATGCATTTATTATCTACAGACGCCTCATTAATTGCTTTTCTCGTTGGGTATATATGGCATGCTGTCCACTGTAACATTATGCAGATTTTAGGGCTGAAAGGTAAGCGGTTTGAGAAACACTGGTTTAGCTTGTGTGTGTGTATGTGTGTTTGAGAGAGAGAGAGAGAGAGAGAGAGAGAGAGAGAGAGAGAGAGAGAGAGAGAGAGAGAGAGAGAGAGAGAGAGAGAGAGAGAGAGAGAGAGAGGAGAGAGAGAGAGAGAGAGAACAAGAGAGAACATTTCCAGAGAGCAGTTACACATTTAATGTTAGGCCCAAATTAAATTGACATTATCAACTTCAGAGGCCAGAATGTGGGACGTATAAACACATTTACCATCCAATAGCATTGTGAGGCTGAACAACAGCCAATTGACTAGGTAAATGTGTTAAAAAATTAAATTAAATTAAATACTAAAAAAAATAAAAATATCCAAAATGCTGATTTACTCTGGGGACCTTAAGTGATATTTTGAGCTCCCTATGCTTTCTCTTTTTTGTTGTTGTTCTTAGCTCTATTCTATTTAAATCTTTCAAAAAATGTCTTATGTACCCCAGTTGCTATTGCATGTACATATTTGTGTTTTATTTAGAGCTGGGCCGTTAACGGCGTTAACGTGCTGCGTTAACGCTATACTAGTATCGCACGATAATATAATTAACGCATTAATCTAAAAAAATTTTTTTTTTTTTTTTTTTTTTTTTTTTTTTTTACCTTTATTTACCCAGGGTAGGTTCGCTGAGCACAGATGCTCTTTTTCAGGAACGCCCTTCTTCACATTCACACAGTTCCATTCACACCTGGGAGCTGCCCAGTACAACCACAGTTGACACCATTGGCCACTGAGCAACTCCACTGGAGCAGTTGATTCAAGCCATGTCACATAGTTCAAGTTTGAAATGATTCTTTCTGTTTTGCTCCTGAGAGTGCTAGATACTGTACTGTACTGGTAATATTATTTATTTGTGTTAACTTCTGAATAAAACAACTTATTAAACACAAGTACATCTTATTGAACATTATTTTGATAATTCATTACCAATTATCATAGCAAAACAGCTTTTTCAAACAGTCTGTAATGCATTTTGGAAACGGGAGATGGGCTCATGGTGTAATGGGCCACCTGGCCTGAGAAACATAAGGAGGAAAGAAAAAGTAAGGACTTACTTCTGGTCATTATTTGGGTAGAACACACATATTTTGAATGCCTTCGGCATTTTTTTTAATTTTTTTTAGACATTTTAATCTAGATGAATCTAGATTAAATCCAGGATTGCAGATAGATTAATCTAGATTAAAAAAATTAATCTATGCCCACCTCTAGTTTTATTACACGTATATGTACATACATACCAACTATTTTGCCTTTTTTATCCTTCACCCATCGATCATCCATAGCAACACTACTATCACCGACATCCAATAAGGGGGATCCCCCCCTTGAATGGCCCTTCTGAGGTTTCTCTCCTCCACATGGCCTAAATGAATAGAGTAAATGTGCATGGAGGGGGACGGGTGTTCACCGTACAGACATTCAAAACCTTGCATAAAACCCACCTTTTCGTGCTGGATAATCACTGAGTTACTCTGCTGTTGTGTTGTGTGTCTGAGGTGTTCTTATGTTCTCTGTCTGTCCGTCTGCCTGGTTCCGCTTTCTTTGTCCTGTCCATTTATTCGTATTCTTTTTCCCCGGGCTGCGCCCCGGACCGATCAAAAAATTGGCCGGGGTGGCGCATTATAAATGCAAATATCATATTATATCATATCAAGATAAGGGCCCCCTTATTTTTTATCTTGAAATGGGTCCTGAACCTTAATATTTGAAGACTGGACATGGAACAAAGCAGGTTCTTAAACGGTTCTTAACTTCTTTCACTGCCACCTTACCAAAGGATTAACCTTTTCACGGCGACGATACAGAAGGTTAACCCTTTCACTGCCACAGGGACAAATGGTTGACCCTTTCAAAACCACACTAGTGTGGTAGTGAAAGGGTTAACCTTCCGTAGCGTGGTAGTGAAAGGGTTAACCTTCTGTAGTGTGGTAGTGAAAGAGTTAACCTGTTTCATGCTCCGGCTTGCGCTTGTGGCTTTACGATCATATGGCTATGAAAGAACATGTCTTCCGTTTCTGCTTTTGTTCCGTGTCAAGCGGCGCATTCCGCTCAGATGCAGATGTACGTTAAAGAAAAGAACAGGAGACGAGAAAAGGTTACATTTCAAAACAGAGAAATTCAGCACAGAAGCACAAACAACGGTTCTCCTCGAGCCGACTCATCTGAGCTTGTTGTTGCTACAGACGATGTCCTGTCAGAGGTAACACTTACACCGGGGACCAGTCTTCAGTCTTCAAACCATATCGACTAACCCCCGTTTTATCCTCTGTACCCCGCCCCCCCACCCCCACATACACACACACACACACACACACACACACACACACACACACACACACACACACACACACACACACACACACACCTAAATACACACGCCATTAATAGAAGACTAAAGTGCTGAAGATGACTGGCGATAACATCAACAACAAAGAGACAAAAGATGTTGGAAAGGTATTCTTTCAAATCCACAAAGATTACATGCTCGGCAAAGGTAATCATACCCTGGATGGAGGGAGAGTGAGACATGGTTGGGGGGGGGGGGGGGGGGGGGGGGGGGGCGTATGTGTGCGTATGTGTGTGTGTGTGTGTGTTTTTTGGGGGCGTATGTGTGTGTCTGTGTGTGTGTTTGTGAGGGGGGGGGGCGTATGTGTGTGTGTGTGTGTGTGTTTGTGGGGGCATATAGGGAGCTTTTCATATCTCCTTGTTATTCGCCTGCTCTTTTTGTCTTCTCAGATTGCGGAGAGCCATGAAGCTGAGAGAGACGGGCAGACGGACGGAGATAATGTGGTTCAGACAATGAGCGAGGACGGAGCAGGTGCTTATGCATTCTCCTTACATCACCGCGCTATCGCTCGCCCTTGCTTTTTATAATCCCGTCTATGAAGACGGTCTCTTTAAACACCTCTGATCTCCCCTCTGTCTGTTTTGTTTCATAATTATGCCCCCGCCGCCCTTCCCCCGCACTTGTTGCTATAGAGATAGAGAGTGTCCCTTTCTCTGAGACCTGACGTCTGAGCACTGCCCCCGCCATGTGTATTAACTCACACCAGAGTGTCAGCACACGCACACACACACACACACACACACACACACACACACACACACACACACACACACACACACACACACACACACACACACACACACACACACACACACACACACACACACACACACACAACACACACACTTATACACACACGCACATTCTTTTTTTTTATCCACTTTTTCTCCC
>NC_140182.1:1234911-1261148 GCF_963971535.1 Notolepis coatsorum
ACATATATTCCACAAGTCCTACTCTATTGTGTGTGTATTCGATTCAATTCGATTATTGAGTGTGTATGGGTTCAGTGCTTCCTCCCCGGAGAGCCCTAAAACCAAACTTTTACATGGCTCAAGGTGCAATATATTCTTTTCAATCTGTGCAGCTCGCGTGGGAAGTCTCTCTGGGGATTTCCGTCTCCTCTCTATGGGAGGGTGGTGGAATGTAAAAATGTAAACAATTTTTACCCCCGGCCGTTTGACTGGGATACATACTGTTGGTGCTTCCTTCTTTTCTTTTAAAAAGAGTTGGAGTTAGGAAGTATCACACCCCTCTTGTCGTTCCCCTGGGCGCCTTGGGGATTCAATGACAGGTCTAAATAGCCTGTTCATTGATGTGGGTGTGTCCCGACACACGCATAGTGCTAGCTCGGGGTGTTCTGTAATCAGGCGACTGACTGGCACGCCTTGGTTGCTTGGGGTTAAAACGGCGTTTTTATAGAGCAACTGGGATGGAGGTTTTCCTCTTCCGACGACCTGTTTTGGTTGTCGACGGATTCTCGTTCATATCTGGGGGATGATGACGGAATGGATCTGAACGTATGTAGAGGGGTCTCACGCCCTGGGGGTGGGCCACCGGGCGCGGTTCGCCCCGAACGTCTGGGTGGCTCCTTCTTTTCATGTTTAAGATCAACACGCATATCTGCCCCTTCTCCTGGAGTAGGCATGTCGGCGTGGTTAGGGCACGGGCCTGGTTCTGGTCACGCTGGTCCGGATCAGTTGAACCCGTTGTCCGCCCGGGATGCAGATCTGCTGTTCTGGTACCCTGAGGGACTTGGGCTTTTTTCAGGGGGAAAAATGCCAGGTCGGTCCGGGTGTCACAGGGTTAAGCGCTATGGAGACCCTGGTTGGGTAAATTTTTTACTCAGCACTGTCGTAATGGCTTACGGCCATGCCAACCTGTACACGCTCAATCTCGTCAGATCTCGGCCGCTACACAGGTTGGTCCTGGTTAGTACTTGGTTGGGAGACCGCCTGGGAATACCAAGTACGGTGTGCTTGGGGCTGGTTCTCCATTCTTTTTCGCTCCTCTCTCACGCATGGCGAAGAGGGGCCTGTTGGGGTGGTCTTTGACCTCCTCTGGTGACCCTGTGCTTTCCGTATCGCCGGGCCCGGTCCGGAGTAATGTTTCGTCGACCCGTAGGCCTGGGTTAACCCTTTTTTGAAAACTGAAACACTTGTACTGCGGTATAGCCGGTGTATACCCGCAGGTGTGTTTTGGAGTTTCTTCTTGAGGGGTTATAGGAACAACCACCGCATTGGGTAACACCAAGGTGGTTGATTCCCTGGTGTGTTGGGAGCAGTGTCAACTCCCGGGTTACCCGGTTGAGGGTGCCCCTGCACGTTCATGACATCTGCCAATCGTGTCAGCCTTCTCTGCCTCAACCCCTCCGGGTGGGTTTTTTTTAAATGGAGGCTTGGTCATGCAACAACACCAGCATACGCCCCTTCCGCCGGGGCGGCTGTGTTCAGCTGTCCCCTCTGGCGCCTGTCTTGTCCGCAGTCTCCATGCTAGGGTTAACAGCCTGTTGCCTGGTTTTTCCCCGGTGCGCTGCCTGCTTCCGTTGGTTAACCTTTTTTGTGTGCTTACGGCCATGCTGACTGCCTGTTCTGCAGGGTCAGTGTGCCAGGCGGTGTACTATTGGGGGGACAGGGCCCGCTCGGCTTACGGCCATGCCAACCTGAACACGCCCGATCTCGTCCGATCTCGGAAGCTAAGCAGGTTCGCGCCTGGTTAGTACTTGGATGGGAGACCGCCTGGGAATACCAGGTGCAGTAAGCTTTAATGAGGGGCCTTTGTCCGAATACGCTGGCGATGTGGGGGGCGGGGTCACTAAGTGCCCACCTGGTGGGGTCTTGATGCTGGCATCATGGACTTCTCCGGGCCCCCGTTCCAGGGGGTCCAGTCCCTTTGGTGGGTCTGGGTCTTCCTTCGTGCTCCGCTGCTACGGCCTTGCCACGGGGTTGGGTTTGCCCTTGACCCCGTGATTCTGGGGGCAGTAACGAGGTTGTTCCATCTGTTTGTTCCCGGGTGGCATGCGGGTTGTGCGTGTGTGTAGTCGTGGGGTCAAGCCACGGTCTGCTCACCCTGTGCGTTGAGTTGCTTGAGTGCCTCTTCGCACGGTCGGGTCCGTCGCCCTCCGTGAAGCCCCCAATAGGGGGGGTGCCCTCCATTAGGGGGGGTCGGGGGGGCTCGGTCCTCCCTGATCTGATGGTTGTGGGGGGCCTCAGCGGGGTACATTTGTCGAGCTTCTAGCTCCCGCTCAGCTCCTATTATGCAATGAGACGCTGAGCGGGAGCTAGTGTGATACAGAACGTTAGGTTATGACTATAACCAAGTTCTGTTAACACTAGTGGACGCTCAGCGTCTAGACGCCGCTGCGGCCCTTGATTTTTCATTGTGGTGAAATTTGTTGGGAAGGAGATGAGTGTGTGGCACCACCCCTGCTTATGTAGGTAAGCGGATGGGGGTGTGGCCAGATGAATGCTGGCATTTAAAGGTACATTTTGAAATGTATTCAGTATATATATGCTGAAGCGAGATATATGCAATGAGACGCTGAGCGTCCACTAGTGTTAACAGAACTTGGTTATAGTCATAACCTAACGTTTTCGCTATAATGGAAAGTGTGCAGCGACCTGGTGGTGGAGGTGAAGGGTCAGGGTTCAGGCGGAGGGGAGAGTGGGGGGGGTGCAGGGTCAGGGTTCAGGCGGAGGGGAGAGTGGGGGGTGCAGGGTTGAAGGGTCAGGGTTCAGGCGGAGGGGAGAGTGGGGGGGGTGCAGGGTCAGGGTTCAGGCGGAGGGGAGAGTGGGGGGTGCAGGGTTGAAGGGTCAGGGTTCAGGCGGAGGGGAGAGTAGGCTGTGCAGGCTGTGCACCAAAATATTTAAAAACATGTTCGCACACGAATCAAGGCGTCTGTTTACGAATCATGCATCAGTCTGCAGGTGTGTTCACCTGTCTGTGTCCTCAGGTGTGTTCACCTGTCTGTGTCCTCAGGTGTGTTCACCTGTCTGTGTCCTCAGGTGTGTTCACCTGTCTGTGTCCTCAGGTGTGTTCACCTGTCTGTGTCCTCAGGTGTGTTCACCTGTCTGTGTCCTCAGGTGTGTTCACCTGTCTGTGTCCTCAGGTGTGTTCACCTGCATCAGTCCTCAGGTGTGTTCACCTGTCTGTGTCCTCAGGTGTGTTCACCTGTCTGTGTCCTCAGGTGTGTTCACCTGTCTGTGTCCTCAGGTGTGTTCACCTGTCTGTGTCCTCAGGTGTGTTCACCTGTATGTGTCCTCAGGTGTGTTCACCTGCATCAGTCCTCAGGTGTGTTCACCTGTCTGTGTCCTCAGGTGTGTTCACCTGTCTGTGTCCTCAGGTGTGTTCACCTGTACGTGTCCTCAGGTGTGTTCACCTGTCTGTGTCCTCAGGTGTGTTCACCTGCATCAGTCCTCAGGTGTGTTCACCTGTCTGTGTCCTCAGGTGTGTTCACCTGCATCAGTCCTCAGGTGTGTTCACCTGTCTGTGTCCTCAGGTGTGTTCACCTGTCTGTGTCCTCAGGTGTGTTCACCTGTCTGTGTCCTCAGGTGTGTTCACCTGTACGTGTCCTCAGGTGTGTTCACCTGTCTGTGTCCTCAGGTGTGTTCACCTGTATGTGTCCTCAGATGTGTTCACCTGTATGTGTCCTCAGGTGTGTTCACCTGTATGAGCCGCTCAGCGCTCCTGGGTCTCGTTGTGTTTTGCACTTTGAACTCAGTTCAATTATGTGAGATATGTTTGGTTCCAAAAACATGGCTCCATTTAACCCTTTCACTGCCGCACTACCAAGCTGTTAACCCTTTCGCTGCGACAATACACAGAAGGTTAACCCTTTCGCCGCCACACCACAGCAGGTTAACCCTTTCACTGCCACACTACAGAAGGTTAACCCATCGGTAGTGTGATAGTAAAGGGTTAACCTTCTGTAGTGTGGCAGTGAAAGGGTTAAAAACGAGGAGCTGCTTATACAACTGATGGTGGGAAATAAAGAAAATGTGTCCTAACCCTAACCCTAACCCTAACTAACCCTAACCCTAACTAACCCTAACTGTAGCTGAGGGGTACAATTCCCTGACTGTATTGTTAGATATGATATTTAATACCACTACCTCATGTACTTTAACTTCTGGCCACCCAGTACAAGATATAAGTATGATGAACACTTTCCCACCTGATGAAACGAACCAACACAAATGGACCAAATCGAATATTTAATACAGCAAAGGGTGTACACAATATTCACTTAATTACATTTATGATTTGAAATGTTAAGTATGCACTTTTATGGCAAATGAGTATTCGTAGGTAAATCAACATTGAATGTCCAATCTCTGGTTGCGCAGGGAGTAAGTATACAACCTGGAATATTTAGGAAACGATAGCGATAGTACTTAAATAATTATAGCTGGATACACTAAGGGGGGGGGGGGGTCCCGCTGGTTGTAAGACAGTAGGAGGGGGGGTTAGAGAAGTCGCTGGCGGTATCCCATCTGGCCGACGGTGTCTTGGGAGAATCCAAAGTCTTAGACCCAGTGCCCACAGAACCTCGGGCCGTAGACGAACACAGCTGGACCCTCTGTGGAACGGTATCTGCCGGTCCACAACGGAGAGACGTGGTGCGACCTCACGTGTAGAGCGCCGCCTCACCTGTAGTCCTCTCCGGGGGGTAATTCCAACACTCGACAGTGTTGGCCTTTATCCATGGAATAATCAAAGCACATAAAGCATAATCCAAGAGCCGTGGAAGGCTCGCCGTCGTCGGGTAGAGTAATCCAATATACAGGTCCAGTCGCTCTTGACCCGGAGCTCCTCGGATGCAATCACCACTAGGGGTCTGACCAGCCTGGATAAGCGTCCAGATAACGTCAGGAACGATGGGGGTACTGATAACTGTAGAACTCGAACCGAACGATGCACCATACATAAATAGACTATTATTAGCTTAATAGAATACGTCCAACTCGACGGTATGGTGCCAAACTATGACCATTCAACTATTAATCTACACGATATCTCAATGCCTATTCTGGGCCAAGTAGGCCTTACTACACCGCACGTGCTTCGTGGGGAGGCTTTTGCGTCTGTCACTCTGTTGGAGGGTAAAGAACTGGACTAAAAGAAAGTTCTACTTTACGAGCGTCATATATATATGCGCTATGAACAAATAGTACCACACGTATTTCGCCCGGCATATTACTGCGCGGAACCGGGGGCTGCCTCGACATGTTAGGCGGCACGATTGAACTTGAACCTAGGGGCATGGCAACCTGGCGCTAGGTTCTAGTCCAATGGTAGAATGAAACTATTATGGGCTGTTTAGTAGAAACGGGGATATTCAATGCATATTGTACAAGGAATATACAGGGGATATCAAACGATATACAAATACAATTAAATATATATATATAAATAAATATACATATTCGGTTTAATCTGATCCTTCACAACAGCCGCCCCCTAATTAGTCCCACCCATCAAATTGTCTCTCTCTTTTACCCACTTCTGGCGGGTCTGTAGAGACGGTAGGTAGTGAAGTAGGAAGCTGCTCCAAAACTTGTCAGCTAGTACTTGGCTGTACCTCCACATTCTTCGGCCGTTCGCTTCTTCGGGCCTGTACATTGTCTGGGGTAGCGCGGGGTCCAGCCGCCCCATTAGGAGTGTGTTGGGGGTGACTGGGTCGACATCTGCTACATCACTGGAGACGTAACCGAGGGGTTTGGAGTTCAATACTCCCTCGATCTCCGTGAGGACTGTCATTAGGACTTCCTCTGCCACAGTCTGGGCTCCGAGTACGGCATACAGGGCTGTCTTTATAGAACGTACTTCTTGTTCCCAGGTTCCACCGAAGTGGGGTGCGTTCGGGGGATTAAACTGGAAGTCAACCTGGGCTGGAGCGAGGTGGGTCTTAAGTTCTGGGCCCATAGCTTGGAAGCTCTCTCTCAGCTCTCTTTCTCCACCTTTGAAGTTGGTCCCGTGATCAGACAACAATGTAGACGGTTGTCCTTTCCGTGATATGAATCTCCGGAAGGCCATAAGGAATGAGTCTGTGCTCATGGTCGGAAGGAGCTCGATATGTATCGCTCTGGTGGTCATGCATTTGAATACAATACCCCACCGCTTCTCGGTGCCTCTTCCTCTCTTTATATACAACGGGCCAAAACAGTCCATGCCTGTGGAGTGGAATGGCTTGTCGCCGATTCGGAGGCGACAGGGGGGTAGGTCAGCCATCCGTGGTATGCTGGGCTGCGCGCGCCACTTACGGCAGTCTAGACAGGTTCGCTGGAAGCGCCGTACTGCTTCTCTCCCTTGTAATATCCAATAACGACGTCTGATCTCCGCGAAGACTCTCTCTGCTCCTGCGTGGTGCACATCCTCGTCGTATTTCTTTATGATCAGCTCTGTGACCTTGTGTCGGCTGTTCAAGACGATCGGGTGCTTAATGTCATCTGGTAGATCGGGGGCTCTCCGCAGGCGACCACCCACTCTGATGAGATTATGTGCGTCACTCTCTGGTGCCAGGTGAATCAGTCTGCTGTCTGATGGGACGGGGTTTCCTCCCTGTAGACAGTCTAGCTCATCGGGGAACGAGTCTCTCTGGGCTCGTTGTAGTAGAAGGAGTTCTGCTTCTTCGTAGTCAGCTGCTGACATGTCAGTGGTGGACTGAATCTCTGGGTGGTGCCGCAGGAATGTCCTTTGTTGCGCACTCTCTAGGGTAATGCAGTCATCTATGTTCGGGTCTGTGGAGGCGACAGTGCTCAGTCCACAGAACATAGGCTTCTTGTTCTCAGCCTCCTCTCTACTTGCTTCCCTCGGGGTGGGCGTAGGCCAATCTCCTTCCGGGAGCTGGAGGAATGCTGGTCCGTCACTGTAGATGTTGTGACGGGTTAGGTCATCCAGGGACATTCCCCGGGTGATGACGTCAGCTGGGTTGTGTTTGGTATCCACATATCTCCAGCTTGCTTCTTCTGTTAGTTCCTGAATCTCGGTGACTCTGACTCCCACGAAGACTTTGTATCTGCATGAATCAGACTTAATCCATGTGAGTACTGTCGTGGAATCTGACCACAAGATTGTTCTATGCACCGGAATGGTGAGTTCACGTTGGATTAACGTGGCTAGATGCGCTCCTGCAAGGGCTGCGCAGAGCTCTAGACGTGGGATAGATTGTTGCTTACGTGGGGCTATCCTTGAGCGGGCCAGTATGAAAGCAGTGTGTATCTCTCCTCCCATCTCTTGGGCACGCAAATAAGCAACCGATCCGTAGGCTACTTCGGAGGCATCGCTGAAGACGTGTAGCTCAATCTCGCATGTCTCTGGCCTCACTGTGGATGGGAAGTAGCTGCGGCGTATGTTGACACCTGGGAGTGAGCGGAGTTCCGTCTCCCACTCTCTCCATGTTGAGGCAAGGTGTGCGGGTATTGGGTCGTCCCAGCCCTGGTCCTTGTCCCATAGTGCTCGTACAATCATCTTTGCCCTGGTGGTGTAAGGTAGAATACATCCCAGCGGGTCATATTGTCTGGCGAGTGTTCTGTACACACTCCGTCTGGTGGTCGGTATCGCCGCCGACCTTCCTTGCTCTGGAGCCAAGGGTTTGTGTCTATAGTGGAGCGAGTCTGTTTTGAAGCGCCAGACTAATCCTAGTGTCATTTCTTGGGCTTCTCCTGGGATTGTCGCCATCCAGGTCTCGCTGCTGGCAGCCTTGTCTGCGGAGGAGAGGCTGCGCAATACGTGCGGGTCACTGCTGGCCCACTGCCTGAGATCAAAGCCTCCTTTGATTAGGGAGGCGCGTAACTTGATTAGGAGAGCCTCGGCTTCTTCTTGAGTCGAGACGCTTTGTAGACAGTTGTCTACGTAGAAACTGTTCTTCACACTGTGTTGGACCTCTTCGTCTGCTGCTGGGTCCTCTGTGACGTGTTTCTGTAGTGCAAATGTAGCACAGCACGGGCTGCATGTGGTTCCGAAGGGGAGTACTTCCCACTGGTAGATGGATGGGTTCTCATCTCCGATCTTCTCTCTCCATAGGAACCGTAGCAGAGGCTTGTCCTCCTCTACTAGTCTCACTTGCAAGAACATCCCTTTGATATCCCCGCTTATAGCCACCTTGTCCTGGCGGAAGCGCAGTAGCACGCCTAGTAGGGAGGGGCCGAGTGTGGGGCCGGGCAAGAGCTCTTTATTCAGATTTTGGGATCCGATCTGGTAGCTGCAGTTAAACACAATGCGATCCTTGCCATTGTGATGGACCTTGTGATGCGGCACGTACCATGATTCGGTCGTCTGATCGGCCTCTTTAATGTCAATCTTTGTTACGTGTCCCGCTGTGATTAGCTTCTCAATCTCAGCTCGGTACACACTCTGTTGAGCGGGGTCTTTGGCTAGGCGCCGCTCTGTGTTCAGTAGATAGCGCTCCGTGGCGTCTTTCTTTGCGTGAAATGGGGGCATTCCCTCTCTCCTCAGGAGTGGAGTTGCGTATCTCATCACTCCGCCGACTGTGACTCTCTTTGTCCCCTGCTCGAGTAGGTGGATGGCGTAAATGTCTTCTTTAGAGCGAATGTCTTTCTTTTCGTTCTTAAAGGGCATTGTCTCTAGGGTCCATAGCCTCTCGACATGCTGCAGGAGAGTGGTGTCTTCTTCTGTCGTTCGGGAGTGGAAGCAGCTAGTGGCTGCGGTTCGGTTGAGAGATTTAGCGAGGGGGCCTTGTAATGTCCATCCTAAGCGGGTCTCGACGGCTGCAGGACAGCCTCGGGGACCGGTATGGACCCGGTCAATCGGGACTATGAGTTCTGCATGGTCGGAGCCTATCAACAGGGTCGGGGTAGCGCCGTTTATGAGCGGGATAGGTAATTGGCGCAGGTGCACATATTTATCCATCAACTTGGTGACAGGGTAGGTGTACTGCGAGAGTCCTATTTCTTGGCTGGTGAAAGCATTTGTGATCTTGTACTGTCGCTCTGGCTGCCCGTTGGCTGCGATAGTGAAGGAGACATTCTCGCCCTTTATCGTCTTTAAATCTCTTCTTATTGTCCGAATCGTCATTTCGTTCTTGCTCCCCCGCAGTCCCAGTTGAGTCGCAGCGGAGGCGAGCAGAAGGGTCTTCTCTGACCCGTCATCAAGGACGGCGTAAGTGTCCATGACTTTATCCTGGTAGTTCAATGTCACACGGACTACCTTTAAGAGCACTTGAGCTCCGTTGCTGCTGGCGGGGTCAATGTACATGACACTTGCCTTGGTGCCGCTCCGTGGTGCAGGTGTAGGCCGTCTTCCGTTACTATCGTGTAGTATATCTAGATGGGCTCCATCGCACCGGCTGCACCTTTTCTTTAGGCGGCATTCGGCTGCCATGTGGGGCCGCACACATCGATAACAGCGCCGGTTGGACTTTATCCATTGGCTCACTTCTTCTGCATTCATCTTTGTGAATGTGTCACATTGTGACAGCCAGTGTTCTTTCTCACAGTAGGGACACGCTATCTTCCACTTCTCCTTTCTCGAGGGGGTGCTGTGACTCTTACTGCTCGGTACTGACTCTGATTGGTGCATGACAGTCACCGATCTTCTTCCATCATTTATTCTCCTGGGTCCCTCTCTGGAGCTTGGCGTGCTCCGCCCGAAGGTGTCCAGTCGTAAGCTGCTGACCTCTCTCGCCAGGAAGTCGGCCAGATCAAGGAGGGATGGCTCGGGGCCGTCGGGATCTCGGTAGTCCCTCTGCCGCCGAAAGCGCTCCTGTCTTGCGGGTGGCAGCTTCTCCAAAATCCTCTCAACGTTAGAGTTGGCGTACAGCTCATGCCTGCCCTTCTCCCGTTGAGCTCCCAGCATCCCCACCAGGGACTGCACTTTGATTGACAGGTCATCTAGTGAGCGATTGTCTGTGGTTGGGGGTAGGCGGTCAATATGTCTTATCTCCTGGATTACGTAATCCCATATATGTCCATATCTTTGATCCAGCGCTGCAAGGGCCGCTGTGTATGGGGTCGAGGAGGTAGCATAGGCTAGTGCTATATTGTGTGCTCGCTGTACTTTCAGGTGCTTCAATAATATTGCATACTTGTGGCGTTCATCAATGACATCCGCCAGCATTGTCTCTAAGCACATCCGGAGCTCTGTGTACTGTGCTCGACTCTCATAGGCGAAGTCTGGGATTGATGGCGTGGCGTTGTATGACGCCGTGGATGGCGAATACATCGGCGAGCGTTGGGGGAGAGACCTCCTGGGCGAGTCCCCTCTTGCGCCTCGCTGTGGGCCGGTACTGGCAGGGTACCATGGCCCGCTGGTCCAGGTACTGTTCCTCGGGGCTGGTCGTGCGTCATGCTCACCCGTAAATAGAGTCGGGGGTCTGTAGCGCAGCGCCGCGGGGGTATAGCCTGGACTGTATGGGACCTCCTGGTCCGGTGGAGTACTGTGCTGTCGTCGGGCTTGGTTCTCCTCTTCTCCCTCTTCTTCTTCTATCAAATCTTCCAGATCTTGTAATCGTTTATTTAGCTTCTCCGCAGTGTAGGCCGCTCCTTCCTTGTAGCTGGGTCTCGCTTGGACCGGTATGGGAAGGGGGTCTGCGGGGGGTCTAGACTCGGTCTGTTGGTCAAGTTCAGGGTCGCTTGCTCGTTGCGGTGACGCTGCTCTTGACTGCTGTCTCGACGAGTTCCTTGAGCCCCTGGCGGAGGGAGAGGGAGTTGTCCTTTTGATCAGCTGCTCTATTAGTTGCGCTTGTAGTCTGTCGCGCTCTGCGTCTCTTTGGGCACCGGCAGCGGTGCGCTGGGCGTCGGCGCGGTCTCTTGCCATATTCTCTTTCATCTGGAAGCGTCTCATCTCCAGACTTGTGCGCTGTTCTTCGCTCCGTTGCTGTGCTTGGAGGTGTTCGCGCTCGCTGGTCGCCTGGGCTTGGAGACGTTCGCGCTCGCTAAGCGTCTGTGCTTGGAGCCGATCGCGTTCGGTAGAGGCTGTCAGGCTGACGAGGAACGCCTGTTGTAGTATCCTCTCCGCTTCGCTGGGGGAAGGCGGTAGTGGAGGTGAGCCGCTCCTGCGTGAACCGCTCCTGGGGGTACTCGTTGGGGAGTCCTGGAGCTCTAGTTCCTCGGCGCTCTCCTCTTCTTCTTCCGTGCAGAGTTCTCTTTCTGTAGGGTTGTCTTCCTCCCGGGGCGTGTCGGGGACTACTTCTTTAGTAGTGGCGGGGGGTAAAGGCATGTCAATTCCCTCCTGGTCTCCACCGTGGGCTTGGTCAGTTACATTAGGACCTACTAGGGCCTCTGTGGTCGGGGAAACCTGGTCGTTAAGGTCAGACATAATTTTACTTTCTACTTTTACTACGTTTACCGTTTGTCGAAGGCTAGGTAGTTGACTGACAGTGTAAGCCTCTAAGTACTGAGGTGTCTGTCGTCTGCGCCGCGGGCGTTCTAGGTTAGGAGGATCGTTTCGTGGAGTGTTCATCATAGGCCATTTCGATATTAATAACACTATATTAATATTACACTAGTTACCATCCGGCTCGAAGGACCAATTGTAGCTGAGGGGTACAATTCCCTGACTGTATTGTTAGATATGATATTTAATACCACTACCTCATGTACTTTAACTTCTGGCCACCCAGTACAAGATATAAGTATGATGAACACTTTCCCACCTGATGAAACGAACCAACACAAATGGACCAAATCGAATATTTAATACAGCAAAGGGTGTACACAATATTCACTTAATTACATTTATGATTTGAAATGTTAAGTATGCACTTTTATGGCAAATGAGTATTCGTAGGTAAATCAACATTGAATGTCCAATCTCTGGTTGCGCAGGGAGTAAGTATACAACCTGGAATATTTAGGAAACGATAGCGATAGTACTTAAATAATTATAGCTGGATACACTAAGGGGGGGGGGGGGTCCCGCTGGTTGTAAGACAGTAGGAGGGGGGGTTAGAGAAGTCGCTGGCGGTATCCCATCTGGCCGACGGTGTCTTGGGAGAATCCAAAGTCTTAGACCCAGTGCCCACAGAACCTCGGGCCGTAGACGAACACAGCTGGACCCTCTGTGGAACGGTATCTGCCGGTCCACAACGGAGAGACGTGGTGCGACCTCACGTGTAGAGCGCCGCCTCACCTGTAGTCCTCTCCGGGGGGTAATTCCAACACTCGACAGTGTTGGCCTTTATCCATGGAATAATCAAAGCACATAAAGCATAATCCAAGAGCCGTGGAAGGCTCGCCGTCGTCGGGTAGAGTAATCCAATATACAGGTCCAGTCGCTCTTGACCCGGAGCTCCTCGGATGCAATCACCACTAGGGGTCTGACCAGCCTGGATAAGCGTCCAGATAACGTCAGGAACGATGGGGGTACTGATAACTGTAGAACTCGAACCGAACGATGCACCATACATAAATAGACTATTATTAGCTTAATAGAATACGTCCAACTCGACGGTATGGTGCCAAACTATGACCATTCAACTATTAATCTACACGATATCTCAATGCCTATTCTGGGCCAAGTAGGCCTTACTACACCGCACGTGCTTCGTGGGGAGGCTTTTGCGTCTGTCACTCTGTTGGAGGGTAAAGAACTGGACTAAAAGAAAGTTCTACTTTACGAGCGTCATATATATATGCGCTATGAACAAATAGTACCACACGTATTTCGCCCGGCATATTACTGCGCGGAACCGGGGGCTGCCTCGACATGTTAGGCGGCACGATTGAACTTGAACCTAGGGGCATGGCAACCTGGCGCCAGGTTCTAGTCCAATGGTAGAATGAAACTATTATGGGCTGTTTAGTAGAAACGGGGATATTCAATGCATATTGTACAAGGAATATACAGGGGATATCAAACGATATACAAATACAATTAAATATATATATATAAATAAATATACATATTCGGTTTAATCTGATCCTTCACAACACTAACCCTAACTAACCCTAACTAACCCTAACCCTAACTAACCCTAACCAACCCTAACCCTAACCAACCCTAACTAACCCGAGCCAAACTCAACATTTAAGAAATCTTTTTTTTTGTATCCACTTTTTCTCCTATTTTTTCTATTTTTCTCCCATCCCAATTTTTTTATTTTTTATTTTATTTATCCTTTATTTATCCAGGAATGTCCCATTGAGATACAAGATCTCTTCTTCCAGGGAGTCCTGACCAACACGGCACACAACAAGTTTCAACATAAAACAGGGCATTAAACAAAAAACATACAATTCAAATACAAACACAGAAGGCCATGTGTGCAGTGGCCAGGAGCATAATCACATCAGCAATAGCATCAGGTAGAACAGTTACATGTTTCATGAAGGGCTAGTCGTAGCATCCCTTTAAAAGCATTTACAGTAGGAAGTGCCTCTAGACAAAGTTTCACTTGCAGCGTATTCCATAAAAAGGGAGCATAGTGGGAGAATGCAGCTTTAATACCGAGCTCTGACTGCATCAAAGGAACATTTAACAGCATCCCATTTGCTGCTCGTCTGGTATTAAAAAAGCAAGTAAAAAAGGACAGAAGTCTGGAGATATATAAGGGCAGCTTACCTAGCAATGACTTAAGGATAAAAATCAACATGTGTGATTGTCTTCTTTGGTACAGAGAGGACCATCCTAAGGACTGATACAGAGTGCAGTGGTGGGTGCGAGAGCCTGCACCCGTTACAAAACGTATGGCAGTATGGTACGCAGAATCCAGCTTTTTAAGCAGGGAGGAAGGAGCATGCATATAGATCACATCGCCATAGTCTAATACAGGCAGAAAGGAACTCTGCACAATTCTCTTCCTGGCTTCAGACGGGAAACATTTCTTTAACCGGAAGAAAAAGCCCAGTTTAGGTCTAAGTTTTCTCAGTAGGTTCCCAATATGAACATCAAAGGCCATCTTTTCATCAATCCATATGCCCAGATATTTATAGGATGCTACTTTGTCAAGGCATGTCCCTTCCAGTGTCAAAATCGGAGGGACAGCTGTATTAGCTCGAGAGTGAGAGAAGGTCATGTACTTGGTATTTTTTGCATTAAGGACCAGTCTCAGCCTTAGCAAGGAGTGTTGTAGTAATGTAGTGTATTAAAATCATCCTGTAGAAGCTCTATGGCCTGAGTTAAAGAGGAAGCCACTGTGTAAACAACTGTATCATCAGCCTATAAATGAATTTAGCCGTGCCAATTCTCCCCTCCAACTGTCTTGATCGTTGCTCGCATAAAATTAAAGAAATCTAAGAAAGAAATCGATGATTGACCAAAGGTATTCTATAAAAACCACAGTCATCAACAAACGCTCGTCTTAATTGCTTCCAGATCGGGGGCTGTGTGGGTTTCAGGGAAACTAAATATAAAGATATTGGCACATTGGTACACTTTCCAACACACACACACACACACACATTCGTACCGGTACACTTTCCAACACACACACACACACACACACACATTCGTACCGGTACACTTTCCAACACACACACACACACATTCGTACCGGTACACTTTCCAACACACACACACACGTTCAGTGGCTGCTTCCTCAGCCTGCCATCTCCCATGATGCAAAGCATATGGGCGCCTGAGGAAGCAGGGAATTGCAAATGACACGGTGGGCAGCAACACAGACGTCCGTGTGTACCGTGGGCACCGTGGGCACGGTTATGTAGATTCTACCTTCTGACAGGAGATCTACTGCAGAGCAAACAGGAGATTCTACCTTCTGACTGGAACGCCGTGACTGATGGTGTCTGATGGTATCGCTCCGTGAAGAAACACACAGGCTGGGGCTCATCTCTCGCCCTCATGGATTACATAAGTGTGGTGTCCCCCCCCCCCCCCCCCCCCCCCCTGCGGAGTCCCTCTGTCTGGCAGCACGCCCCTCCCCCCTCCCCTGTGTTCCCTCACCCCCCCCCCCCCCCCCTCCCTCCTGCCAAAAGTCAGAGAGTCGCCATTGATCTGGAGGTTTCCAACACCACTTGGGGGGAACGTGAGGGGAAGTGGTTCCAGTTGAAGAGAGCAGCCCGTACACTGTGTCTGTGCTGCACAGCGACTGTGGTTAAGGCTTTGAAAAACTATCCTTTTCGCCAAATGCGGCAATAAAAATACTTTCCAAACCTACGGGGAAACACTGGCACAGAAACAAAAGAAATGGCAGGGGGGGGAAAAGATTTCTTTCATGATTGATTTTTTTTTCAGTGTAATTCCGAAATATTACAGGTTTTTATGGTAATTAGCGAATTGCATTGAATTATACATTTTACATGTAGTCATTTAGCTGAAAATTTTTATCCAAGGACTTACAAGTTCTGTACATCAAGTCAGCAGGAAGGAAGGGTACAACTCTGGCAGCTGAGTAACAATGTTCGTCAAACCGTGTCGAACCTGGTGCTACAGTCTTGAGTGCAGAGCAGTAAAGACTGTTAGCAGAGTAGGCAGTAATATGCAAAGGAGATTACTTACTGTAGCAAAGTGCATGATAGTAAAAGATAGTATGAAGGTTAGTATATATGTCTTAGTGTATATATATATATATATATATATATATATATATATATATATATACACACACACAGTATATTAGTATAATGAATATATAAATACAGTAATATTCCTTTCAGAAGAATTTTTGTCAAATTATAAATGATAAAGAATGAAATTGAATCTAAATGCAGAATTAAGGCACCACTGCATGGTAATCACCATTTTGGGTGAAAGACCCATTTGCAGCTGTGCATATAGTGACACAGAAGAGACCGCTGGGACTCAGTTGAACCCTTTCACTGCCACACTGCAGAAGGTTAACCCTTTCACTGCCACACTGCAGAAGGTTAACCCTTTCACTGCCACACTACAGAAGGTTAACCCTTTACTATCACACTACCGACGGTTAACCTGCGGTAGTGTGGCGGTGAAAGGGTTAACCTGCTGTTGTGTGGCAGTGAAAGGGTTAACCTTCTGTGTATTGTAGCAGTGAAAGGGTTAACTGTTTGGTGGTGCGGCGGTGAAAGGAGCAGAGACCTCTGGCAGAGGAGGCTGTGATTACGGGGCATGATGTGGGCACTCCTCTGGTTGTGGTTCGGCTGGCTGTGGCTGTGGCCCCTCCCTCCTGGGGGTCAACTGACTGGGTGTCATCTGTGTCATCCTGTCTGTGACCTTTGACCTTTGACCAGAGGGCATCGTGGAAGGGGCCTACTTGGACCTCAGATGTGTTATTCCCGTTGCCGTTCACATTCATCATCCACAGGAAAGGGCTGAACAAGCCTGTCAAAAAAAAGGTCTAATAAAACTTAAGAGCCTTGAAATACTTTTCTTTCTTACTGTAAAACAGCTGGAAGAGACAGGTGGCCCTGATGGTGGAAACAGTTTATAGGATCATTATGGTTATTATTCAGCCTAGAGTCTACATTTCTCTTCTTTTTGTATCCACTTTTTCTCCTTATTTTCAATTTTTTCTCCCATCCCAATTTCGTGTTATCCAATTCTCCCCTCCCCTGTCTCGAACGTTGCTAGACTATGCCTCCCACTGGTCGGCTGTAGTGAGGATAGAAGCCTTGCATCACGTGTCCCCTCCGGTACACGAGGAGGCAGCCTGTCCCATCTTTTCACCGCAGCAGCTCGAACTCTCAGTGGCGAGGAGTAACGCGTGGGAGGCTCACGCTGCCCCCGTTGCTTCCTGCTTCTGCCGCACCGGCGTCACCCAACCGACCTGTAGGAGTCGCTGTCCACAACGTCCAATCCCCACCCACCGGCGTTCCCACCTCTAACACTTGCCAATTGTGTTAGTATGACGGCCGGCCAAGCCGGTAGCAACGCCGAGAGCTGGGCTCGAACCCAGCATTTCCTGCGTTAGTGGCGAGCGCCTTGCCCACTGCGCCACTCAGCCGCCCCAAGTCTACACTGCTCTACCGTATGGCTCCGCATTGAGATCATTATGGTTATTATTCAGCCTAGAGTCTACATGTCTCTACCGTATGGCTCCGTATTGAGATCATTATGGTTATTATTCAGCCTAGAGTCTACATTTCTCCACCGTATGGCTCCATATTGAGATCATTATGGTTATTATTCAGCCTAGAGTCTACATGTCTCTACCGTATGGCTCCGTATTGAGATCATTATGGTTATTATTCAGCCTAGAGTCTACATTTCTCCACCGTATGGCTCCATATTGAGATCATTATGGTTATTATTCAGCCTAGAGTCTACATGTCTCCACCGTATGGCTCCATATTGAGATGCCAGAGAGAATCCCAACATCTGGGCCACTATTGAGTGAGTTGATTTTAATAGGGACTTGACTCTGAGTAGTAGTAGTAGTAGTAGTAGTAGTAGTAGTAGTAGTAGTAGTAGTAGTAGTAGTAGTAGTAGTAGTAGTAGTAGTAGTAATAGTAGTAGTAGTAGTAGTAGTAGTAGTAGTAGTAGTAGTAGTAGTAGTAGTAGTAGTAGTAGTAGTAGTAGTAGTAGTAGTAGTAGTAGTAGTAGTAGTAGTAGTAGTAGTAGTAGTAGTAGTAGTAGTAGTAGTAGTAGTAGTAGTAGTAGTAGTTTATTGTCACGTATAAAGTACAAGTACATTACAGTGTGATGCTTGGTTCATACACAATACACATACAGCTCATTATAGTAATATTCCACAAGTATTACAGTTGGTAGTAATAACGACACACATAAATTCACACCAACATGCGCATTTGTTGATACATGCAGGACTAAGTCTTGAGACCGATGTATGTGTATCACCGCTGCCATGTTAACGGCGCGGAACACCCGGGGTGTGCATATTTTGTAATACAATATATATATATATCGAATTGAAGGCTTATTTGTTGCCTGTTGATAGCCCTTTCACCTGACAAAATCCGTTCAGCGGTTCTCGAGTTACATGCCGGTATTTGAGGCTTGTGCAAAGTACACGGTATTGCGCAAAATACCACTCCCGACTCTTGGGACTCTAGTTACGTCAATCATTTGGCGATCTTGAAAAGGATTGTGTAGGGTTGTAGCCAATGAGTGTGGCTTTCCAATGATACGATGAATGAATCAGGGATCTAGGTGAAAAACTAACGAGCGAAAACAGGAAGAGAAAAACAGCCGAATGAATCCTCCTAATTACTCATTTCTGAATGGATCTTTATGAAATTTGGACATGTACTACATAAGGCTTCAGGCTATGCCTATTTTATTCAATTTATTATTGTATTTTGCACAATCAATGCGGGCATGACCACCCGCATTTCACTGTATGCCCTGGTATGTATGTGACAAATAAACCTCTTGATTCTTGATTCTTGATAGCTTAATAATTGTATACATGCAAGATGATATATCTACCGTATCTATATCTAATGATATATTTGGTCAGTCTGGCTGAGACAAACGACTGACTGCTGCTGTAATGTCTACGTCACCAGCTCACTTCTCTCTCTGTCTCCCTGTCCAGGATGATTGAACGCTCCACTTCCTGACCCCCCCCCCCCCCAGGATGCCCACGGTCCCAGTGGGCGGTGCCCTCACCTGCTCCTGGCTCCTCCTCCTCTTTCACGCCGCCTTCGGCCAAAAGCCGGCCAAGCTGCCGCTAGTGGGCCGCAAGCCCTTCATCGCCGCCTGGAACGCCCCGCTGGACATGTGCACCCTCAAGTACAACGTCACCGCCAACCTGGACCACCTGTTCCACATCCACGGCAGCCCGCGGGCCGTCCACACGGGGCAGAACGTCACCATCTTCTACGCCAACCGGCTGGGCTACTACCCCTACTACACGGAGCAGGGCGTGGCGGTGCACGGGGGCGTGCCCCAGAACTGCAGCCTGGACCGCCACCTCCTCAAGGCCCACCAGGACATCAGCCACTTCATCCCCTCCGAGGACTTCCGCGGCCTGGCCGTCATCGACTGGGAGCACTGGCGCCCGCAGTGGAGCCGCAACTGGCACAGGAAGGACGTCTACCGCCGCGGCTCGCGGGAGCTGATCCAGAAAGCCTACGTCAACGTGACGGCGCCGCAGGTGGAGGAGTTGGCGCGGCGGCGCTTCGAGAAGAGCGCCAAGGCGTTCATGCAGAGGACCGTCCAGCTGGGGGCGCGCCTTCGCCCCAACGGCTTGTGGGGTTTCTACCTCTACCCCGACTGCCACAACTACAACCTGCACGAGGGCAACTACACGGGCTTCTGCCCCCTGCTGGAGAGCCTGAGGAACGACGAGCTGCGGTGGCTGTGGAACAGCAGCACGGCGCTGTTCCCCTCCGTGAACATCAGGAAAAGCCACGCCAACAGCGTGAGCAACCGCCGCTTCTCCCAGCACCGGCTCCGCGAGGCCCTGCGGCTGGCCGGCCTCACCGCCCAGGAGCACGACCTGCCCACCTACGTGTATCTGAGGCTGGGCTACAGAGACGAGGCGATGGCCTTCCTCACGACGGTAAGAGTTGGTGTGAAACTGAAACACGGGCTTCTTGGCGATGCATCTGAAATATACATGTTTTATTTGTATTACACGGTAATAACACCCTAGACTTAGTGATGACAACAAGGCTGAACATTGATAAAGTATCAGTAATCGAATTACCTATATCTGACCATGAAATTAACAGAGACAAAAAAGGTAACCGTTGTAAAGTGCAGAGTACCAGATGACATCGCAGAAGAGAAGTTCTCAAACATCATGAGACAGACTGAACCATCCAGCCTGGACTGTTCTTTAAACTGCATGGTTGAACATCTCAACAACACGGCTATCATATGGATGCTGTCGCTCCACTAACAGGTTCAGCGCCAGAGGTCGCTGTGGCCGTATGGCCGTGTGTGCCAACGCTTTAATGAATGGGGCTACATGCCGGTGTTTGCAGTGCTAAAACTATATTAAATATTATAGCTATGGATCTAATAATATAGTCGATTGTCATCGAGTTTCTTACGGTCAAGGTGCAAAAAACAGATAATTTTCTCATCCATACATTTCCCTTTTATACCGTGGTGAATATGAGTATAGTTTTAGAGTAATTCTGTGTAATCCCAGGAAACGCCACCAAACAGCGTTTTACTGCGTTTCACTATAAATCGTGCCATTCCTCGTCTGGATCAATAATCAATCTGAAATCAACGCTAGATTATCGGTATTATGTTTCTTCATGCATGCATGAAAGGGTGGGGGACGGGGGGGGGTTCTATGCTTCGATCGTCACCAACGGCATACATTACACAGTACATTACAGACACACGCTCCGATCGCGGGGAAGGAATTATGGGATCAACAAGATTGATAACATATAGCCCTTACCTTGTCTATGATGTACTGCAAAAAGAATATTCCAGTTATCTGATCGCCATTCCAAGTACTGATCGCGATCGTGTTTCCAACGTAATCCAGCACTGAACATGAATGGGGGGGGGGGGGGGGTGACCCTCGTCGATGCATCCGTTATAACCGCTTGCCCTGCCCGAGTAGTTAAACCCTGCACGCACGCCGCAGCTCGGCCCAGACACCAAGCCATATCGTTTCAAATGGAGTGCAATAGGGTGAAGGAAATATCGAATAAAAGAAATAACAATGAAAACCTGACTTTTCTCGGGTTTGGCGCCCAACGTTCGGTGAGTTAGCCCGACTTATGTCGGCTCTGACGTCCAATGTGTTAAAGGCAAAAAAAAAGTCAAGTGACAAAATCTCCCCATGGTTAAATAATAGCAGTGTTGGTCAGACAAAGATAATCTGTAGAGCTGCTGAACGAAAATGGAGGAAAACCAAGCTCACAGTCCACTGCGATATATAAGGAAGCCATGACTGCCTATAACAAAGAAATACAAGTGGCAAGAAAGGACTATTTTTCTAAGATTATCACAGAGAATGTTGTAAACTCTAGAATATTATTCTCAGCCATCGACCAGCTACTCAACACTGCCCCCACCCCTCCACAGTCATCTGCATCAAAATGTGAAGAACTAGCATTATTCTTCAATAACAAAATAACTTAAATTAGAGCCAGCATTAGTCCTGATACAAACATGGACACCATCAGCAAACCCTGCGAAAAAGTTATCATACAGTAGGAAAGTTTGCTTGCATTACATCAACTGAACTTTACAAAACTGTCATGGAATGTAACTCCTCCACTTCCTGTATTGACCCTATACCCACAGCATTTTTAAGCAAATATTCGAGAGTATTGCAAGTCATGTCCTAAATATTATCGCTTCTGACAGGTATTTTCCCAGACGCATTCAAAACAGCTGTCGTAAGACCCTTACTAAAGAACCCCAAACTAGACAGTAATGTACTAACCAACTATAGGCCGATATCCAACCTCCCATTCATCAGCAAGATATTTGAAAAAAATTTCTCAATACAAATAAACTTCTTTTCTTAAAGAAAACAACATCATGGAGGAATTTCAATCAGGCTTCAGAACGCACCATAGCACTGAAACTGCGCTTACAAAAATAATTAGTGACCTCAGAATAAACTCTGATGCAAACAAAGTCTCAATTCTCGTCCTATTAGATCTAAGCGCAGCGTTTGACGCGATCGACCATGATATCCTAATAAATTGTCTAGAAAAGTTAGTTGGTCTTTCTGAACATAATCAAAGGGAGAAAATAATACGTCAGGCTTGGAGATCATTCTTCTGAGAAACATGACACCTACTTCGGAGTTCCACAGGGGAGCTGCCTCGGTCCATTATTAATCATAATAAATTCAATTTGTACCGCACTTTATATTTGTAAAAATATTATATTATATAAGTGCTACAGGAGATAAAGATAAAAAGTTAAATGAATAAAACAATTCAAATGAATCATTAGAAAACACAATGTATGTTTCCATAGTTATGCAGATGACACACAATTGTACATCTCCGCTGAACCAAATGATCACACAGCTATAAACTCAATTTCCGCCCGTCTCTTAGCAATAAACAAATGGATGACGAACAACTTCCTAAAATTAAATGAGGGCAAAACTGAAATCCTACTAGTAGTCGGTCCTATAACAAAAAGAGAAATGTTACAGAGCAATATGGGGCAACTCACTCCTTGGATCAAACCAGAAGTTACAAGTCTTGGTGTTATAATAGACTCAGACCTAAGCTTTAATTCACACATCAACTTCTTCTTCTTCTTTTTCTTTCAGCTTTTCCAGACAAAAACATAATTTTCCACCTTAGAAACATAGCTAAGGTACGGCCGTTTATAAATCAAAAAGACGCTGTAAAACTGATCCATGCCTTTATCTCAGGCCGACTTGACTACTGTAATGCACTCCTCACTGGCCTCCCAAAAGAAACACAGAACGACTCCAACTCATTCAAAACTCGGCAGCTAGGCTACTAACTAGAACCAAGAGGAGAGACCACATCAGTCCACTAACCTACACTGGCTTCCGGTAACATTTAGAATTCATTTCAAGGTCCTCCTCCTTATATACAAAGCACTAAATGGAACAGGACCAAGCTACATTGCAAATTCTCTAGTCAACTATGTGCCTCCTAGAACATTGCGATCATCTACTACTGGTCTATTGAAGGTTCCAAGCCACAGTCTAAGGAAAATCGGGGATGCAGCCTTTGAAAACTATGCACCAAAGTTATGAAACACACTACCTATGGACATTAGGGAAGCTAGATCTCTTAATATTTTCAAATATAAGCTAAAAACGTACCTCGCTGTTGATTGTACTGTAGCACTATTTTACTCTGTCCACTCTATTGCATAATTTTACTGTCTATTTTATTCTACTATTCTATTATTGCACTGTATTATTTTACTCTGTCTATTGCTTTTTATTACGGGTTCAAAACTGTCAGGTATTAAACTGTATGGGTATCAGGCTTTAAAACTGTGTAGGACCCAGGCCTAGAACTGCACCCTGAGAGAGGGAACTGCACCCTGAGAGAGGGAACTGCACCCTGAGAGAGGGAACTGAGGGAACTGCACCCTGAGAGAGGGAACTGCACCCTGAGAGAGGGAACTGCACCCTGAGAGAGGGAACTGCACCCTGAGAGAGAGAACTGCACCCTGAGAGAGAGAACTGCACCCTGAGAGAGGGAACTGCACCCTGAGAGAGGGAACTGCGCCCTGAGAGAGAGAACTGCACCCTGAGAGAGGGACCTGCACCCTGAGAGGGAGGTTTGCCCTGAGAGGGAGGTTTGCCCTGAGTGGGAGGTTCGAAGGGTCAAAGTGGGTATAACACAGGAGGGAAGACTGTCAAGTTTTAAACTGTGGATACCAAACAGAGAAGGTAAAGACGACTTTGAACTGTTAAACAGCAATCCAGAACTATTTTATTGCACTGTAAAATATATATATATTTTTTATCTATTCTACAATTTTGTTGCACTGCACTATTGCACTATTTTACTCTGTCTATTTGATCTTACTCTTTTTATTATTGTCTATTTAAAACTGAATCAAACCATAAACAAGGTGGCCTGTTGGGATGTTAGATCCTAATGTGAAAAACTGTGATTTTATATGTTTGCACTTTATGTTCTCATTTTATGCCTGTCTTTTTTCTGTTGTGAAGCACTTTGAGCTGCAGTTTCTGTATGAAAGGTGCTATACAAATAAAGTGTATTATTATTATTATTATTATTATTATTATTACTGACAATGTGAAAAGGAATGTATTAGCTAAAAGATAAATGCCAGAGAGTGTTGGTTTGAGTGGTCTTTGAAATACAATGTTCATACAACTGGTTTGTTTTGTTCATTCATGGTATCCTTCCAAGTGAAGTGAAGCATCAGTTAATACAAGGACGGCAGCCCTGCCTTTGGCAGTAGAATCTCTTTAGCACCACCATGTGGTGATACAGAGTTAACCACTCCATTCACAAGAGTCTATCTCTGTACTGCAGGGCTAACAGCAAACAGTATTCCTTTGTTGCAATGGATAGGTATGCAGGGGTGTAAAGTAATTGTACTTCGTTACAATACTTAAGTACTGTTTTGGGGGATTTGTACTTTACTCGAGTATCATTAGGTTTGTATACTTGTACTTTTACTCAATTACATTTCAGTGAAAAAAGACAGTGAAAAAAGATGTACAAATGACACACAATTGTACATCTCCGCTGAACCAAATGATCACACAGCTATAAACTCAATTTCTCTTAGCAATAAACAAATGGATGACGAAAAAAGACATTTTTACTCCTTACATTTAAAATGCAGACCCAGACCCGAAGTACAAAGTACAAATCTCGCAGGTCCAACTATTTTAATTAGTATATTTGTTTCTCTGGCCGAAATAACGTTAACGTTATTAATCCTGCGGCCGCTCTTTATTTAAAAACAGCCAATCAAATCCCCATCAATGGAAAATGAACCCGCCCATACCCATGCTGATTGGTCCTTGTGCAAGACTAGAAAGCGGGGATCTTTGATTAAACACCTGCTATCAGCAGAATAGACAGTCATAAAACAAGTTTTTACTTTAACTTTTTAGTACATAAGTACATTTAAAAGTAAAAACTTTTGGACTTTTACTCAAGTGTGTTTTTAGCCACATAACTTTTTGACTTTTACTTGAGTACGATTTTGAGACGGTACCCATACTTTCACTTAAGTATAATTTCTGGGCACTTTTTACACCCCTGGGTATTAGTACATATACTAGTTGTCATCCCTTATAGTAGTAGCCTACACACTTGATACTGTCTCTGTGCCAAATGTTACTACGAGCAATCTAATATAAATAGAAATGCATTATTTAATCTTAAACCAATTCATGAATTTCTTCCAGAAAGACTTGGTCTACACCATTGGTGAGAGTGCTGCCCTGGGTGCGGCTGGCTTTGTGATTTGGGGAGACCTCAATCTCACCTCATCCAGAGTAAGTGTACAGTATTTCCTATCCATACACAGAGGTGGAAGTATTTTTACTAGTGCTGTCAATAGATTAATTTTTTTTTTAATTTTTCTACTTAAGACCGAAGCTTGTAACAGATATTTACTTGAGTACAATGTAAAATCAACACAAAGAAAGTATATTTAGATTCAAATACTATTTTAATAGCTTTCTTTGAATACAGTTTCTCTCCTGTGAAATACAAATGTTCAACAAAACCATCAACATTGACTCAGCTAGACCGCTTTTTTATATTATATTGAACATGTTTCACTCCATAGATTAATCTAGATAATTTTTTTTTAACGCTTTAAAGAATTTAAATTAATCTCCAGAGTTAAAGCATTAATTTTGACAGCCCTAATTTGTACTCAAGCACTGTACTTAACCTTATGTCGTGTGGTAGTGAAAGGGTAGTTAAGTAAAGTGTTGAGGTACTTGTACAGTATTTTCATTTTAGGTAACTTTGTACTTTTACTCCACTACATTTAAATGGAAATATTGTACTTTTTACTACATGTATCTGAACTGTTTACTCCATTATCAGTTAGTAGTTACTTTGAAGAAAAATATTTTGCATAGAAAACATGGCAAAGATTTACTACGATTATGTACTTTCAAATTTGAAGCCTGTCAACTTCAAGAGGACGTAATCAGAGCAGCATAACTGGACCACATACCACTTTAACATCACCTTTAATCAGAGCAGCATGACTGCACCACATACCACTTTAACATCACCTTTAATCAGAGCAGCATAACTGGACCACATACCACTTTAACATCACCTTTAATCAGAGCAGCATAACTGCACCACATACCACTTTAACATCACCTTTAATCAGAGCAGCATAACTGGACCACGTACCACTTTAACACAACCTTTAATCAGAGCAGCATAACTGGACCACATACCACTTTAACATCACCTTTAATCAGAGCAGCATAACTGGACCACATACCACTTTAACACAACATTTAATCAGAGCAGCATAACTGGACCACATACCACTTTAACATCACCTTTAATCATAGCAGCATAACTGGACCACATACCACTTTAACATCACCTTTAATCAGAGCAGCATAACTGCACCACATACCACTTTAACATCACCTTTAATCAGAGCAGCATAACTGGACCACATACCACTTTAACATCACCTTTAATCAGAGCAGCATAACTGCACCACATACCACTTTAACATCACCTTTAATCAGAGCAGCATAACTGGACCACGTACCACTTTAACACAACCTTTAATCAGAGCAGCATAACTGGACCACATCCCACTTTAACATCACCTTTAATCAGAGCAGCATAACTGGACCACATACCACTTTAACACAACCTTTAATTAGAGCAGCATAACTGGACCACATACCACT
>NC_140182.1:1261348-1271348 GCF_963971535.1 Notolepis coatsorum
ACCACGTTGGAGCTGTAACACCACAACAGAGTGATTAGAGTGTAGAGAGGGAGGGAGGAGGGGGGAGGAGGGAGGGGGAGAGAGTGTGAGTGTGAGCGAGAGAGAGAGAGATGAGGAGGAGGGGGGAGAAGAGAGAGAGTGACAGTGTGAGTGTGTGTGTGAGAGAGAGAGAGAGAGATGAGGAGGGAGGGGGAGAAGAGAGAGAGTGACAGTGTGAGTGTGTGTGTGAGAGAGAGAGAGAGAGATGAGGAGGGAGGGGGAGAAGAGAGAGAGTGACAGTGTGAGTGTGTGTGTGAGAGAGAGAGAGAGAGATGAGGAGGGAGGGGGAGAAGAGAGAGACTGACAGTGTGAGTGTGTGTGTGAGAGAGAGAGAGATGAGGAGGGAGGGAGGGAACTTTAAATCCGATTGACTTTGCTGAACACATAAGAAGTCTCTGATCCTCTCTGGACTGTGAGTGAGTGTGGCAGGCGTGTCTCAGCATTAGGGTCAGCGTTAGGGTCAGCGTTAGGGTCAGCGTTAGGCAGGCGAGGCGTGCGTGGATTTGCGTACAGTATGTTTCTGTGTGTTTCCCCACTGACATCAGCACAGCCACTCCATAACCCCATGTTTTATATCAGGTAATACAAGTTTAAAATACATTAGAATGGAATTGTGATACACTGCACACACACACACACACACACAGGCACACACACACACATACAGGCACACACACACACACACACAGGCACAGCACGTTTTGTGTTCATGTCTCGTGACTCGATTCCTCAAAGTCTCATTATGTCACTGTGCTGATTAAATGATATAACACAGCAGCACAGTCGCTGGCCTCAGTGGAGATGCCGGTGGTTAACCGCACGTATTTACCATCGGGACGTAACAGACGCAGACTAAACGCCGGGCGCTCAGTAAAAAGCCCCTACGATACATCATGACTGTGTGATGTACACATCGCAGGCCCCCCCCCGTCTGGATCCCAAACAATACATGCGATGCGGTCCCATCAGCGGGAACAAATTATAGAACGGTTTTATACGGGGGAAATTTGTCAATGATATGATTTTCATTCCTTTCCGAGGCAAGTATAGGGCTACGTGTGTTCCTTAAATTAAGGCTAGCTGCCACTTTCCCTCGGAGGTGTTCTGCCTTCAGTAACACAATATCTGCTTGCAGTTGTTGAAGTTCAATCTAAACTTAGAATTTGTCAGGTGCCATTTTCCCTTAATTGGACCTATAAACACACCTTCCCCCCGGTTCATTTTTCAAAACAGGAAAAGCAAACAGCCGCTTGGTTTACTTGAAATAGGAGCCAGAACTTTGTGGCAGCCGACGGCTATCGTCCAATAGGAGCAGATTCAAGTTGTGGCCGGGACCTTCTGACGGCCAATAAGACTCACTATCAGCTCTGAGTGGCGTGTGGGCGGTAAATTACACACTTTGCATTTTTGCGAGTAGGAGTAATGTACAGTAAGAGACTGTTCTAGGAGGAAGGGCTTGAAACTGAGTAATGTACAGTAAGAGACTGTTCTAGGAGGAAGGGCTTGAAACTGAGTAATGTACAGTAAGAGACTGTTCTAGGAGGAAGGGCTTGAAACTGAGTAATGTACAGTAAGAGACTGTTCTAGGAGGAAGGGCTTGAAACTGAGTTTGGACCATTGGTTGAACATCAGTCAGAACCTGTATTCTGTGATATGAGGATCCTTCCTGATTTGATTTTGATTTGATTTTGATTTGATTTGATTTGATTTAGATTTGATTTAGATTTAGATTTGTCTCGAACATAGAAACATAAAACAAGTAAAAAAAATGTTCTAAAAGGGACAGGGGGAAGGAAGTACTTTTTTTTAACATATCAAGCACTGCCCCTTCCTTACAATATTTATTTTTAAAAAAATGTAGCATTTTTACAGCTTTTATGGTCAGACATGACCGACAGAGGAGAGGGAGAACGGGAGGAGATGTGGGGGAGGACATGACCGACAGAGGAGAGGGAGAACGGGAGAAGAAGTGGGGGAGGACATGACCGACAGAGGAGAGGGAGAACGGGAGGAGAGGTGGGGAGGACATGACCGACAGAGGAGAGGGAGAACGGGAGGAGATGTGGGGGAGGACATGACCGACAGAGGAGAGGGAGAACGGGAGAGGATGTGGGGAGGACATGACCGACAGAGGAGAGGGAGAACGGGAGAAGATGTGGGGGAGGACATGACCGACAGAGGAGAGGGAGAACGGGAGAAGATGTGGGGGAGGACATGACCGACAGAGGAGAGGGAGAACGGGAGGAGATGTGGGGGAGGACATGACCGACAGAGGAGAGGGAGAACGGGAGAAGAAGTGGGGGAGGACATGACCAACAGAGGAGAGGGAGAACGGGAGGAGAGGTGGGGAGGACATGACCGACAGAGGAGAGGGAGAACGGGAGGAGATGTGGGGGAGGACATGACCGACAGAGGAGAGGGAGAACGGGAGAGGATGTGGGGAGGACATGACCGACAGAGGAGAGGGAGAACGGGAGGAGATGTGGGGGAGGACATGACCGACAGAGGAGAGGGAGAACGGGAGAAGATGTGGGGGAGAACATGACCGACAGAGGAGAGGGAGAACAGGAGGAGATGTGGGGGAGGACATGACCGACAGAGGAGAGGGAGAACGGGAGGAGACGTGGGGGAGGACATGACCGACAGAGGAGAGGGAGAACGGGAGAAGATGTGGGGGAGGACAGGACCAACAGAGGAGAGGGAGAACGGGAGGAGATGTGGGGGAGGACATGACCGACAGAGGAGAGGGAGAACGGGATGTGGGGGAGGACAAGACCGACAGAGGAGAGGGAGAACGGGAGGAGATGTGGGGGAGGACATGACCAACAGAGGAGAGGGAGAACGGGAGGAGATGAGGAGGACATGACCGACAGAGGAGAGGGAGAACGGGAGAAGATGTGGGGGAGGACATGACCGACAGAGGAGAGGGAGAACGGGAGGAGATGTGGGGGAGGACATGACCAACAGAGGAGAGGGAGAAAGGGAGGAGATGTGGGGGAGGACATGACCGACAGAGGAGAGGTAGAACGGGAGAAGATGTGGGGGAGGACATGACCGACAGAGGAGAGGGAGAACGGGAGGAGATGTGGGGTAGGACATGACCGATGGAGGAGAGGGAGAACGGGAGGAGACGTGGGGGAGGACATGACCGACAGAGGAGAGGGAGAACGGGAGGAGATGTGGGGGAGGACATGACCGACAGAGGAGAGGGAGAACGGGAGGAGATGTGGGGGAGGACATGACCGACAGAGGAGAGGGAGAACGGGAGGAGATGTGGGGGAGGACAAGCAACAATTCTGTGCGGGAGCGTGAGGCGAACCCCGGTCGGCCGCGTAGGTCTGCGAGGCAGTAATGGCACCAAGCCCACCATTGTATACATAATGGTACCACTTTTGAACTAAAATAATACCAATGTTGCATTATCTCATTCAGACCATGATACTGATATTTAGGGATGCACCGAATGGGAAATTCTTGGCCGAAACCGATACCGAAAATAGGAAATAGTTGGCCGAAAACCGAATGCCGAAAGGCCGAAAATGATTGATATAAATATATATATAATGTATTTCTTCTTTTTTGTCAGCTACCTGATTATGGCAAAAGACATGATTATGGCAAAACTTAACTTAAATAATATTAATAATCACTATTATGGGCCCATAAAACATTTATTCAGCACTTTTGAATGCATACATTAATTCCAGACTGACTGCTGAAAGATTGTACAATTTAAACATTTTCTCTTTGCATACAACAAAATGTGCATTAAAGTCAAGTGCATTTTCTTTTCTCTGTAGGATAACTACAACAAAGTGCATTCAGAACAAAGCCAAGGTGCTTTAAAACTGCATAACGATCTGCATAAAGACACACACAGGACTGTTGTATTTACTACATCTCCCATGACTCTTAGCGGGGGATGACGTAGCTTACGAGAGACGGGTCGAAGAGGAATGGAAGCGTTAGCTAGCTTAACGCTAACGTTAGTTCAAAATGTTTTAACCGTGACGGGCATATAGTAATGGCGAGGATATAAAGCATGTTAAAGATGCATTTATTGGATGCGTTGCTCACGGTCGCGGAGTTTACATGGAAACAGCGCGACTCCCAAGAGGAGTTAGTTATCACAGGCTGCAGAACGCAGAAAGAGTTGCCAAGCTGCTCACGTTATACAGTACGTTGTGCGTTTTGATTACGTCATCACAACAACACTTTCGGTTACGAACGTTACGTATCCCTGTTCTTTGACATTCGGTGATATATTTTCGGTGCTAAAACCCTTTCGGCCAAAAGCCGAAAGAGCCTTTTTAACCATTTTCGGCCGATAATTGTCGGTGGCCGAATTTTCGGTGCAGCCCTACTGATATTACTATTGTGGTATCTCCATCATTCTACTGGTCGTTACATTTGTGGTTAGAAACCAAACTCATAAATGATATCGTAGACAGATCTTCTGATATTAATAGTAAAAAAAAACATGAATACAAAGTACATGGGGGTAAATTAGCCTCTCCTCTGGCCAGCTAGGAGAGAGACTGAGGAATGAAAGGAGACAATGACACCTTAACCCTTTCACTGCCGCACTACCAAAACGGTTAACCCTTTCACGGCGACAATACACAGAAGGTTAACCCTTTCACTGCCACACGACAGCCGGTTAACGCGACCGTTAACCGGCCGTCGGTTGTGTGATAGTAAAGGGTTAACCTTCTGTCGTGTGGCAGTGACAGGGTTAAGTAGAGAGGGGGTTATTGTTTGGGGCAAACCAAAAGGATTCCTCCCCATAGTCATAGTTGTGACCAATATGAAATATAACACCTTTTTGGGGCATACCATGATACTTTTGGCATCAAACGAACAAACAAAACAAACGTAGTGCTGAACATACACACTTTTGACTGCTGTTTTGACAGGGTTAGGGTCTTTACTCTTGGCTACGTTTGAAAAAGAAACGCAACATTGATTAATACGGACTGTAGGGGCTATTGATCTATTTATGATGAGCGACAGCAAGGGTTAACGGGTTAAAAGGGGAATCTCATCTATGTTCTTAAACCTTTCACTGCCGCACTACAGAAGGTTAACCCTTTCACGGCGACTATACAAAGAAGGTTAACCCTTTCAATGCCACACAACAGCAGGTTAACCCTTTCACTGCCACACTACAGAAGGTTAACCCTTTACTATCACACTACCGACCTTCAGTAGTGTGGCAGTGACAGGGTTAACCAGTCCTGCGGCCCTGACCCTGGAGCGCCATGTGAAGGGGCTCTCTTGATAATCTCCCCTGTCTGGCTCCACTCTGGTGGTGAAACACAGATGTGAAAAATCCATGAATCCTGAGTTTTGAACGATGGGCTACTGCCAATATTTATGAGAGCGTTTAAGAGGAGTTTAAGCACTTGACTCACGCAACCCCCCCCCCCGTGTCTCTGAAGTGGACCGCTCCGCTGAACACAATCCTGCTGTCAGCGTTAGGGTTAGGGTTAGGTAACTCCTGCTGTCAGGGGGAGACTCAACTCGAGCTCTTAACACAACAGAGAGAGAGACTCCCAGTCGAGACAGTGCCTAATACAAAACAGATGGTAAGTGATATATATATATACAGTATATATATATATATATATATATATATATATATATATATATATATATATATATATATATATATATATATATATATATATATATATATATATATATATATTTGTACACTTAATGTATATATATACGCTTTCTCAATTATATTTTTCTCAATTATTTCTCAACTAATGGTAAATGGCTGCTTTTTTATATAGTGCTTTTATCCAAAGCGCTTTACAATTTGTTCCTCACATTTTACCCGTTCACTCACACATTCACACACCGACGGCGGAGGCGACCACACACGGTGCCAACCTGCTCATCGGGAGCAATTAGGGGTTAAGTGTCTTGCTCAAGGACACGTCGACACGCTGCCCGGGAGGAGCGGGAATCGAACCCGAAACCTCCGGATTACCAGGCGAGCCACTGTTGCGCCTGGTTGTTGGCGTTTGTGATTCTCTCTTTTCTGCTTCAGGCCCGGCCGGAGAGAAAGGTCACGAAAGGTGGGCGCTCCAGTAGCACACCACAGAGCGCGCTGAGTCACGGAGCGGTCGCCCCAGGTTCGTTTCCCCGACCCGGTGGCCATGTGCCGCATGTCCTCCCTGCCTCTCCTCCCGTTCTCCCTCTCTCCTCTGTGAAAAACGCTAATAAAGATAATTTTAAGAAAGGTCATGAAAGGTCACGTGAGAAGCCATCTTGTCACGTAGACGCACACACACACGCCATAACGTGCATGTAGGGTTGGGAATGTTGAAAAAACTGTAATGGTTTCAAAAATGTAATCAGGTACAGATACACAGTTAAATGTAAAATACTCATAATCAGTAACTCAGTCATTTGATTTACGTTTGCATTACTTCACCTCCAAGATCCTAAACTGTTTTATTCATGTTTACAGAATGTAATTTGAATAGTGTTACTATTATCATCATCATCATCATCCTCATCATCATCATCATCATCATCATCATCATCATCATCATCATCATCATCTGCAATGATTATTTCAAGATGTCTGTGCTTGTAAAATGAGTCTTGAGTAACAAGGAATCTGTAACAAGGAATCTGTAATCTGGTTACTGTTGTTAACGTACGGTTATTCTATAACCATAGTTATATGAGTATAGCGAGCGCTCTGCTCGTAGTGGAACTGTCCCTTTATCCAGTCTAATAATTAATAATTTTCTCCACATGTACACACCCATCCGCCTGGCCACACCCACATCCGCTCCTCTACATAAGCGGGTCGTGGCCACACCATCAGCTCCTTCCCTATTTTCACCACCGAAGGCGAAGACCACGGGGCCCTCAGTGAGTCAGAGCAGAGCGCTCGCTATACTCATATAACTATGGTTATAGAATAACCGTACGTTATATTATCGTATAGCTTACGCTCTGCTCTATTGGAACCCTATCCCATATCAATCTAATACTGAATAAATGTCTTCACATGTACACACCCATCCGCCTGGCCACACCCACATCCGCTCCTCTACATAAGCGGGGACGTGGCCATACTAACAGCTCCTTCCCTATTTTCACCACCGAAAAGTGTCTGTATACACCACTTGAGTTTAGTGCCGAAATAGTTGTTGGAAAGGAGCTACGTGGACATTGTATCTTATTTTTCTCTATCTCGCCAATTTACGAGAAAAGCTAAGTCATAATGTCTGCACCTTCGGGGGTTCGAGCGCTCACAACGTCACCCTTCACCAGCGCTTCTCCATTGCCGCGTCCGCCGTGCGTCGTGGGGCAGCTCTGACTCCACGGTCGTGGCAGTCAGATACGCCCGGGTGGCGCCCGGTGGTGAGTCTGCCTCTCCGAGGGGCCGTTGAGCCGCCGTCTCCCGTGAGATGGCCTGGTTCCGGCCCTGGTTCCCCCGCTAGTGGACAGTCGGCCGATAGGCCGACAGCTCCTCTGGTGGCTGGGGATTTACGACGCAGACTCTTCGCCTCTGCTCGCTCCCGTCGTAGGGCGACGAGCTGCAGGGGCGAACGGCCTGGCTTTGAGGTTGTGCTGGAGCCGGACGAGAGTGCTCTTGCCTTGTCTCCATTTCCGATGGAGACTGAGGATCACATGGAGGGGGCGAGAGTGCTCTTGTTTGATGCCCCAATGGAGACGTATCATTCTCCCCCTCAGGGTGTGGCAGGGAGTGTTGCGTCTCCTTGGGGTCCCTTGTTCTCCGGTGTTGGGTTAGAACCTCCGACCCTGAGACAAGATGCCCAGCTATCTGCCGCGTCGGATGGTGGCGCCCGACATGGCAGCCTCCCGTACGTGAGGGACGCGAGTGACGTGGAGGGAGGTATGCAAGGGGAGTTGCTTGCCTTGTTCCCCGAGCTCATGGCGGGCGCCGCAGCCGCTAATGGTGTGGCGTTGCCGCAGCCTCTGCCTGCACCTGTTCCTGATGACATGATAGGTCATCTCTGGCAACGTCGTCCTGTGAGAGAGACAGGCGTTGTCTGCCCATTCTTCCCGTCAATGGAGGCCTACGTGAAACAGGGAGAGGTAATCTCCCGCATCACTGGCCTTACCCCCACCTACGTGCCAGTCACGCGGGTGGCGGGTTTGGTCCAGGGGCTAAAGGACGGGGTGCCTCGGCTTGATAGCCCGATGGCATCGATACTTTGTCCCGAAATGGTGTGGGAGCCGTTGCGGAAGCCGGTTCCCCAAGGGAAATCGGCCAGGCAGATGGCTAATTGGAGTGACCAGGCGTACATCGCCGCGACTCAGAGCCTAGCTGCGACCTCTAACATCGCGCAGCTAGCGCGCTACATGTTGGGGATGATGGCGGGCGGGTCGGTATTGGATGACCATCATCAATATCTTCACGCCCAGGCGGCTGGAGCCATCCTGCACCTTACCCAGCTGCAGGCGATAGCCGCCGGGAAGGAGCGCGCCCTGGCCACTCTATCCCAGCGCCACCTTTGGCTGGAGCAGGCGCGGGTGCTGGAGCAGAAGAGGATTCCCCTGCTCACGGCCCCCCTCTCCGATGCTGGGCTGTTCGGGTCGGCCATGCAACAGATGACGGCTGCCTGCAGAGAGATGGAGGAGGAGCGCTCTGTGCTCCAACCCCAATTCCCCCGACCTGATGCCACCGGTGATGGCCGAAGAAAGCAACGCCGGCAGAGGACCGCGACCGTTGCCTCCGCCACCACCGCCGCCGCTGCTGGGCCTTCATCGAAGAAGGCCAGGAGTGGAGGGAGTGCCTCGTCCGCAGCAGCCAGCCGCCCCACGCCCGGAGGTGACAGTAGGGATCGACGTGACCAGGTTTCCCAGAACCATCCCTCCGGGCCGGCTCCCCGCAGGGGCAAGCACCGTGCTGCACGCAGCAGGCGCCGCTAGTGACTCCCCCGTTTACCCCTGTCCCCTTCCCCTCCCCAACATATAATTTTTTTTACTTCCGTGAGTTATTTTCAGGCTCCATGTTGTGGACCTCTGTTATTGTCAAGTTGGGTTATGCGGTGCGTGAGAACTTTGTTTTCTGCTCTGCGCTCTGTTGCATATGTATTGAGCTTTTGGTCACATAGCTCAATGTTACATATATCTTTTCAATTATTACTCACGTGGGAGGTCTCTCTGGGGGTTCCCTGTCTCCTCTATTTTATACAGAGTAGGGTTTTTTAAACAGGGGTGTTTTCCCTCGGACGCGTCATATGGGACCCATATCTGTGTCTCTTGGCCAGCTTCCTGCCGCTCTCCCAGGCGGCTTGGAGGGAACGTTATCTGGTTCTTGTTAGAATTACCATTGATGTGTTTTGGGTCTCGACGTGTACATAGTGCTGGCCCTGGGTGCTTCTGTGTGGAACCACGCATGGGCTGGCGCGCCTTGGTTGCTCATCATGGAAACAGCGTTTTTTATGGAGGAACTAGGATGGAGTTTGTCTCTTCCGAGCACCAGTGTACTAGGTTAGTCTCGACAAATTCTCGTTCATCTCTGGGGGGAGATGACGGAATAGATCAAAGCATTGGCGGAGGGGTCTCACGCCCTTGGGGTGGGCCACCGGGCGCGGTGCTTTTATGTTCTGACCGTCTTGGTGGCGCCCTCTGTGATGTTTTTAGATCGACACACGTACTTACCCCCCTCTTAGGACTGGGGATGGTGGCGTGATTAGGACACGGGACTGGTTCTGGTAGCGCCGGACCAGGTCAGTTAACCCGTTGTCCGCCGGGGCGCAGATCTGCTGTTCTGGTACCCTGAAGGACTTGTGCTTTTTCGGGGGGAAAATGCCGGGTTGGCCCGGGCATTGCAGGGTTTGATGTTATGGAGGTGTTTGTGGTTATGTCACTGTGTGTTATCCTTCACTGTTGCTTGGTCCATATTGTGTCTATTATCCATGTATTATCTTGCGCTGTGCTAAAGGAGCCTGGTCCTTTA
>NC_140182.1:1276348-1293848 GCF_963971535.1 Notolepis coatsorum
TTATATCGAATCCCCGTTGGCTGTCACCTGGGCAACAGCTATTCTTCCCGGGGTCCACATAATAATATTTGGGGTCCCAATAAATAATCATAGTTTATTGAGATCACTGAGAGGGGCCTCTGAGGTTTGCTGAGCCCAAAGCTCTGGTGCCAAACCCCACTGAGCTGTTCATCATCATCATCATCATCATCATCATCATCATCATCATCATCATCATCATCATCATCATCATCATCATCATCATCATCATCATCATCATCATCATCAGGTGGCTTCTTCGTTCCGAAGGTCGCCCATCACTCTCCAACCCATTCTGTCCCCACTTCTTCTCTCCAACTCCGTGACTCCGCCTCTCACTCCGCTCCAATCACAGACGTCGTCTACCCAGCCTCTTCTTGGTCTTCCACTTCCTCTCTCTCCTCGTTCTGTCCTGGACTCTCCGCCTTGGTTCAGTTTTTTGTGTGTTTCCTACAACACTGAAGAAGTGTAGATTTGTTTGGTTACTGGACTCTGCCCTGTATTTTCTGCGTTCTGGGACTAATGAGATTCTCCGTTTCCTTTTCCCCGCAAGTTGGGATACAGAACCGCAGAGTAGACTCTGCTAAGGACAGCGCTGCAGAACCGCAGAGTAGACTCTGCTAAGGACAGCGCTGCAGAACCGCAGAGTAGACTCTGCTGAGGGCAGTGCAGCAGAGCCCTACTTGACTAGAAGACATTCCCCTCTAATGGAGTTACTGTTTTGTTGCACATTTCTGTTTGTTGTGAAAATAAATACGCCCGTCGTTTTTGGCTAACTCTGAACTACCTGTCTGTGTCGTGCTGTTGGGGTTGTTTACAAAACCATAACAAAATCCAATAGTCTTACTGCAAAAGCGGGCAATTCGGAACCTTTTCAAGGCTGGTTACTATGAACACACAAATCCATTGTTTATAAAGTCTCATATTATGAAATTTTATGATTTGGTTTATTATAAAACTATGCAAATAATGTACAGAGCTAAAGCAAAGTTACTCCCGGACGGGGTGCAAAGGTTTTTTTTCAATACATATATGATATGATATGAGAGATATTTGTAAATTTACTGTTCAAAAAGCTAAGAAGGGGATTAAAAGGAGGTGTATTTCTATTATTGGGGTTAACTTGTGGAACAGTGAGGACGACTGTAAACTACTAACGAGTCGTCGCAGTCAACCAGCACCTGCTAATGGGGTCTGATCCTTTAGCTGTGCTGGTTAAAACTGCAAAATGTCAAAAGACGGAGGAAGCGATGAAGAAAAGGAAGGATTGAAGTTTCTCTGGTGATGGTCGTGACCCACCTGTCAAAACACACAGTCTACCGGAGTGATCCTCTCAGGATGCCATGGCAGCCGTCTCCCTCTCCTCCCACAGGGTGTCGACCCCACGCTCTCTTGGCGTGTGCCGCGTCGTGATGGCACAATAACATTTCCGTCGTGGAAACAAACAGATGGATGAGTTGTGATGTAGACGGCGTTGACGCCCCCGAATAGTGGAGCCTGAAGCAGGGGGTCAAGTGCTTCTGTCAGCAGAGGGCAACTGTATAATTGAACAGACAACCGTGTTAACGTGAAAACGCACCCTGAAACAGAACCTACGTTGTACTATTCCAATGATCTTGTAGAGTTAAGTCATTATCAACCTCGACAACTGTCTCCCTAAGATGCTTTAAAAAGGGATTAGTAAAAGAAAAACACTTGTAAATGTAAATTGGCAGAGCGCCAGTGATGTTATTGCTGGTCACCATCTTTTCCTTTTGCATCTTTAAAGTACCGGTAATTGATCAATATTTGTGTGTGTATTAAGACACACTAAGACCCCATCCACACGTACATGGCTTTGGCCTCTCGTCCACGCGAAGACTACAGAAAAGAAAGGAGTTTTAGATCACTGAAAACTGGGCTTTTCGAAGACGTCTTCCAGGATGGAGATTTATTTTTTAACTCAGTTTAGCCTGCATACGTGTGGACGGGTGAAACGGAGCTGAAACTGGCCCCTGTCCAATCGGCACCACGGAGAGCTCCCCGCCATCAGCTCAGTTCACGTGAGCGTTTTCTCTGAGCTGTAAAACACTGTCGGTGTGGAATCTTTTAGAAAACAGAGGTGAAAATGCGTTTTTTGGAAATATCCGTGTACATGTGGACTTGGGCCTCAGTACAGTATTGATGTAGGATCGGGATCTAACAAGCGTTTCAAAAACACACAGCGGTCCTTGAATTTCTGTTCTTTAATTGTGTTTTTACTGGAGGAGAAGACTTTGTATTCTTAGGAACACCTCTGTATATCTTGGTCCAGTTACCGTAGTACAGATGTAAGTGTTATTGTTATGTTTAAACCCTGAGGTGGGTCTTCCGCAGCCTGATACCCTTTCTGTTGCCATGCAAGCAGCATCTTTCTATTAGTTTTGACTATTTGACTATACTATATACTATAACGGATACAGTATAATACTCATAATACAGTTACACATTTCATTCGCTTTATTCCACACCTTCACAATGAACAAATTGATGATTTATAAAAATTCACGTGTCTTCTTTGAATATAGGTATAGAGACTGTTGAGACGGAGAAATTATGTTTTCTGGAAGGTCGTCGTTCCGTCTTTGCTTACAGAGTAACAGGATATAGAGCTTGTTCCCATAAGATTCTCCCTCCAAGGGCCTGGGGCTGGGGGGAGGGGGGAGGGGCTGGGGGGAGGGGAGGGGAGGGGAGGGGAGGGGGGGAGTCTGTCATCAAACTCCAAAGAGGCATCACAACACTGTATCAGCAGTAGTCGGTGTTTAGAACTCGTTAAGTATTTGTGTACGAGCCGAGGGGCTCAAAATATGTCCTTCATCCGCTCCCGCCTCTAATTACCTCCAGAAGATGAATCTGATAGTTACACCACAGAAATGTGACACGGACTGATATACAGTGTTCTCCGGGCTGCGCTCTGGAAACCTATTTAGAGCTGAGCTTTGACCAATGTACCTCCTGGAAATCACCTGACATTTACTCTGGAATAATCACAATTGGTTTTTATTCGCCAAGTTACTTCGCGGATATTAAAATCAAGTAGAAGTATTTACAAGTGTTGGAGGTATTGTGTAACAAACCTACAGTATTCTGTATTCATATTCTATTCTATTCAGTATGTAATATTGTAATGGGTTAAAAGAGTAAAATAAACAGATAAAAAACAACTTGTTTTCCATCCTCAAATCAAAGACTTGAATGTGATTATTACTATGAATTGAAAATGGGGGACCCTGATGTAAACAAGACGAAAGTCTTTCTCTGGTCTGCATCCCCTTAACAATTGTTTGTATTGAGCCGTACTGTATTGTACCCATTCTGCAATCTGTTAAATAAAGTTTTCAATCAATCAATCAATCAATTCAATCAACCGTGTCAGAGCATCGGCAAAATGAAACCACAAGTGACAAGCCTACGCATATTTAAGTAGGTACAGTTCAACTATCACCACTGCCATCAATAAATATTCTTAAATAATAGTCAGAGGCTGGGCATAACAAGTCAAAATATTCTTAATAATAATAAGGGCCAGGGCTGCCATGGCTTAAATTAAACATTATGACTTACCATTAGAAGAGTTGGAGGCGTGCGAGTGGCACTGCACCTCCTTGGGATGGCACTGCACCTCCTCGGGATGGCACTGCACCTCCTCGGGATAGCACTGCACCTCCTCGGGATGGCACTGCACCTCCTCGGGATGGCACTGCACCTCCTCGGGATGGCACTGCACCTCCTCGGGATGGCACTGCACCTCCTCGGGACGGCACTGCACCTCCTCGGGACGGCACTGCACCTCCTCGGGACGGCACTGCACCTCCTCGGGATGGCACTGCACCTCCTCGGGATGGCACTGCACCTCCTCGGGATGGCACTGCACCTCCTCAGGACGGCGTCCTTCCACTCAGTTGTACATCTTTCTCAAACGCCAGCTGAACCAATTGGGCCTTTCGTTTGTGGAGCGTTGTCCGTCTGTGGTCCGAAAGAAACATTCCGTAGCGTTGAGAACGAGTTCTCGCACATTGCGGTGGAGGCGCCGAAAGTTAGTCCATGCTTGAACGCAGTCAGTGGTACACTGGGCATTGCCCCCGCTAAGATGCTGGCAGGGTATGGTTGTAAAACCATTTGTTTGCGTTGCTCAGTCCCGGGATCATTTAACGGTGTGGATCATGATGGCTGACCTGCCACGTTAGCTTCTGCTGCAGGAACAGATGCACCTGCACCGGGCGCTTCTTGGCAGACGTCACGGCGCCTTACCGAAAGCTCTTCAGAGGTGCTGGTTTCTCCCACGTTAGATGTTGGAGGACCAGGAGGAGGCCATGGAGGAGGCAGTGAAGAAGGTGCCCCTGTCCCACCATCTCCGTATGTCCATCTCCTTGTGTTCTATTTTACCGTCCCTAAATTGTCTATAAATTGTACTTTTCGCGGGGGGGCGGAGCTGAGCGATCATGGAGTAGACGTGTTTCACATGAGCTCCCTTCTACCGTGCTGAATATACGTTTCTCCCCATTAGTCTTTATTTTATTTTTATTTGTTTTTTATCTGTTTGCTAGGTCGTCGTGTTTAGTATACATTCATCGACTTTTTTCGACTTTCTACGATGACGGGGGTGGAAACCAGAGCCATGACTGCCCCAACCAGCTAACCATCACCGCCGGGCCTGGCCGCACCGTCGCCCGTTGTCGGGGAGTTAAGCGAAGCTGTGCTCTTGGTCATGACCAAGCTACACGCAGACTCTGAGACACGCATCGCTGAAGCACAGAAGAAAGTGTTGGCGGATTTTTGTGTCAGCCTCCGTCGTGAGATATCAGAAGAAATACGGCTGGCGGTAGTACCGCTGACAGACAAGATGGAGACGATGCACGCTGTCTCCTCGGCTAATGCTAACGAACTAGCCACGCTAACGACGGAGGTATCATTACAGTGCGAGAAGATGGCGGGTCTCGAATCCGCCCTGCTGGCTAGGCAGGCTGAAGTCAACAAACTACAGTCGGCAATGGAGGAGATGCAGTCCCGGGATAGACGCCACAACGTCAGGATTGTTGGAGTACCGGAGACCAGCGGTGAAGGCCGTCTCTCTGAGACCGTGCCCGAACTGCTGCAGAAAATACTAGGGACGGACGTCCTCCCTTCGCCTCCTATCTGTGAATCGGCCTACAGAGCGGGCAGGTTTTCTCCCGGCGTGAACAAAGAGCCGAGGCCCATCATAGTCAAGCTGAACAGACTCCAGCAGAGAGAACTCATCATGCGGTCGGCTCGTACCAGAAGGGGTAATCTGAGGCTTGGCGATCACAAAGTGGCCATTTTCGAAGACTTTACACCGGAGGTTCAAGCACAGAGAGGCGAATACAAGGTGGTCCTGACTAAGCTATGGAAACTAGGCCTGAGGCCCACGTTATTCGCTCCCGCGAAATTATCTGTGTTGGAGAAGGTCGGTGGTCAGCGTTTGTTTTGGTCGTTGGCTAAAGCGAAGGAATATCTCGCGGAGATACCCGAGTCTGTTGCTTGATATCTATGGCGGGTGAGTGACTTGGCGGTTTGGGCCTATATACATTGATTAGGCCGACTATTCACAAATACTTGCTGTCATGCCCAGACATGCTAACTGCCCAATGCCCATCCAACTAGCGGGGCTTCCCAATGACTTCTGTTACTTGCTAAAGCTGACCTCATGGTCATACTTGTGTATCGCCTATTTGGAAGCTAACGAGCTAGCTGAACAATGTACATAATAGGCTAACGTGCTATCCGGATTCATCACTAGCTTACGCGCTAGCCTCGGGCTAGCCAGCGGGCTTCGTCTATAGTCTGCGCTGAGACATTCGAGACCCGTTAATGGTTACGTATTTTGGTTGCTGTTGCTGTTCAAAGGGACATTGGTTTGCACAATTCAAGAGTGATCGAATCCCTAACTAACTTCTGGTATGCTTTTATTTTTATATCCAGGTTATTTTGAGCTTTGGGATCCATAGTAGAAGCCAAGGTCGGTTGAATATGCATATACAATATATGATAACAGGTTGGGTCGGGTATGGCTTGCACTTCATGGCTATATGGTTATATGGCCTGCACTTTAGCCATGACCCTCTTTTCCTTTCTTTTTTCTTTCTTATCGTCGCTGTTTTTATGTCATCTGTATGCGCGATTTAAATGTGATCCGATTCTACCTTGGACTAACTGCTGATTTGCCTTAATTTTGTTTTGAATTTTCCGTGATCCATTTATGCTATAACGTTGCGACATTAATATGCAGACTCCAAGGTAGATGGTTACAGGGTTGATGCTGAGTAATTATATAATAATTATTGTCGCTGTTTTAATGGCATTTGAATGAGCAATTTAACTGTGATTCGATCCTACCTTGGACTAACTGCTCCGACCGATATCTTTATTGAAACAATGTATGATAACAGGTGGTGTCAGGTGTTGCTTATTACCATCCCCGGATTAATTAATGAATGTGTTTAATTCTATTCTTACATAGGTTATGTCATTTCAGCCGGTGTGCCTGATCAGAGGGACAGCTAAAGGGGTGCACTTTGACCATAAACCTTTTTTTTCCCTTCCTTTTTTTGTCATTGTTTAATTGACATTGTTCACACAATTTTGCACAATTAACCTGTGACCCGATCCTGCCTTAGACTATCGGCTGGGATGCTTTAATTTAATTTTGTTTTGAATTTTCCTATACCCTTTTAGGCTATAACAATGCGACGTTGAAGCGCAGATTCGGAAATAGTTGGCTGCAGGTTGATGTGGAGTTATTATTTAATAATGGCTATTTTTACCATTATGGTTGTCTCATGTTGGGGCCAGGGCTCAGGTGGGTTTCGACCGATATCTTTATTGAATTTAATTTTTATTATTATTTGTGTTTATTGGACTAGTGGGGGTTTACTCAGGGGTTTATCTAGAGGGGGGTTGGAGTGGGGAGCGTCTTATTGTTCCATGTCTCTAGTGGGAAGTGATAGGAAGATGACCATCCTCAGTGGATGGGGCATAGGGTGGGGATTGGAGAGTGGGTATAGGGGGCCTTATAATAGGACGGGGGGGTTAGGGTTTAGAGTAGAAGGAGGGGGGGTTGTAGCTGGGGTGGTATTTTTATGTGTTTTATGTACTGTTGTCTTATATGTGTGTAATTGTTCCTCCTCTGAACTCCTGGGATTGACTGTCCGGGCCCGCCGGGATCAGCACCTCTGTACTCAGCCTGGCTGCACTGGTATGTTCTCTACGCATTTATACAAGCTCGACCATGGCTAAATTGAATATTTTAATTTGGAACGCAGGAGGGCTTAACGCCCCACACAAGCGTGCCAGTGTCCTTTGGCTATTGAAGAGGAGAAATATTGACCTTGCTCTCCTTAGTGAGACGCATTTATTGGTAGGTGACGTGTCAAGACTGGCAAATCGGCAATATCACGTTATCTCCTCATCCTCAGCCGATGATAAGACGAAAGGAGTAGTCATAGTTACAAGACGTAACCTTGATATCAAAATCTTGGATGTATGGTCGGACACGGAGGGAAGGATTACTATAGCAAAAGTTGAATTCTTGCATAGGAAGATGGCTATAATAGCATTGTATGCTCCTAACACATTTGATTCAGCGTTCTATAATACAATCACGAAGAATATGTTGGAACTTAATGGATACGCTCTCATTGTGGGTGGCGATTTTAATGCGTGCTGGGATGCGGAGATGGATAGGTCCGGGCCCTCTGAAACGAGCGACCAAAAACGGGCCTCTAAGGCCCTTAGGATGTGGGCCAAAGACACGGGGCTCACAGACCTTTGGCGCTTATGCAACCCCACCCTCAAAGATTACTCTCACCTGTCAGCCAGACACAAAAGCTTCTCTCGAATTGACTATGCATTCGCGTCCCCTAATATGTTTGATAGTTTCGATGTCTCATTGGTTCCCTTGGCTCTCTCAGACCACAAGGGGATTTTCCTTACGGCAACCTTTGGCAGGCTCTCCGCAAGAGCTCCCAGATGGCGTTTTAATTCGACCTTGCTAAAGAACGATGACTTCTGTTCTGAGTTCAGGAGTAAACTAGCTGAATTTTTGCAGATCAACGTTGGCACAGTAGAAGACCCTAGGGTCCTGTGGAACGCATTGAAAGGATTTATCAGGGGTCATGTCACACTATTTGCCTCCAATTTGCGAAAATCCCGGTCAAAAAAGCTAGAAGGACTGGAATCATTATATGCGGACCTATACGCATCCTTGCAAACTAACTATAATGAACGACTAAACACACAACGTAAGATAGTCAAAAAAGAAATAAACTCCATACTTAAACAACAGTCTGAGTTCTTGATACATAGGACAAGACAAAATTACTATTTTCACGGCTCCAGACCTAGCCATCTATTGGCAATGAAAATACGCTCAAATGATCATTTCTCGGATATCCCCTCGATTAGGACGAGCCAGGGTGCAGTCACTACTGATTCGAAAAAGATCAATGACACTTTTAAAGAGTTTTACTCACAGTTATATAGCTCAGAGGGTAATCTTGATGACTCTAAATTTGAATCGTTCATTGGCGGGCTTGAGATACCCCACATTTCTGAGGAAGAGGCCAAGGAACTGGGGAGACCGATTACTCTCGTAGAATTGAGGGAGACGATTGTTGAAATGCAGAGGGGTAAGGCACCAGGCTGGGATGGTATTCCACCCGAAGTGTATTTAGCTTTCTGGGACCAACTGGGTCCATTGATGCTCGATATGATCAATTACGCTATCGAACAAGGGGAGTTCTCAAGAGATGTCAATATGGCGTTGATTTCTTTACTTCTCAAGAAGGACAAAGATCCCAATGATTGTGGTAGCTATAGACCCTTGAGTCTTCTCGGGGCCGATTTAAAGGTGTTTGCCAAGGTGCTGGCCCGTCGCCTGCAGAGATTTATGCCTGTATTGGTACACTGCGATCAAACTGGTTTTATCCCGGGGCGTCTGGCTGCAGATAATCTTAGGAGGCTGTTGCATGTAATCGATAACAGTAAAGACAATACAACTCCATCCACAGTTCTGTCTTTGGATGCCATGAAGGCGTTTGACAGACTTGAGTGGTCATACCTGTGGAAGGTACTTGAGGTCATGGGTCTTGGAAAGAGTTTTATTCATATGATTAAAGTCCTGTATGCCTCGCCGTCTGCGATGATACTGACAGGCAAAAACTGTTCCACACTCTTTCCAGTCTCCAGATCTTCTAGACAGGGTTGCCCTCTGAGCCCGGGACTGTTCGCGCTTTCCCTCGAACCTTTGGCCCAATTTATTAGGCAATCGGAGGACATCGTCCCCATAATGGTCAACAATACTCCACACAAAATTGCTCTCTATGCGGATGACCTGCTGATTTTCATGGACGACCCCTCCCGGTCGGCCACAAAATTATTGAGGATAATCGACGACTTTGGTAAATTGTCAGGTTTTAAGATTAACTGGAACAAATCAGCCTGCCTACCTCTTAATGAACTGGCCAAGGCGGTACGACTACCAGCTGATATCCCCATAGTAGAACATTTTAAATACTTGGGCATAGAGATATTCCCCACGCTGAACCAAACTACTAAGTACAACTTCACGGGTACTTATGATAAAATACGCCAGGATCTAGACAGGTGGTCGTCCCTTCCTAACTCCTTACAAGCCCGGGCTTCCATAATCAAAATGAACATCCTGCCTAGGATAAATTTTATTAGCTCAATGCTCCCCCTGCCCCCTCCAATAGACCACTGGCGCAAGGTACAATCGATGGTATCTAAGTTTATCTGGAATAACAAACGCCCGAGAATCAAAAGGGCTACTACTCAACGTAGAAAACAAGATGGGGGCCTCGCAATCCCTGATTTTAAACTTTATTTCTGGTCCTTTTCACTGAGACCTCTGATGTGCTGGCTAGACCCTGTAGAGGCTGTATCGTGGCGCTCCTTAGAAGCGGCGGCGGTATCTCCGCTAAGATTGCAGGATGTAGTGTACTCCACTGTCTCTATTTCGAAATGCCGGCTGAGGTATGGACCGATCATAACTCACGTGATCCAAACGTGGCGTAATGTACAGAGGTCGTGTGGGGTTAAATGCCCTTGGCACCTGGACTCTCCAATTTTTAATAACCAGCAATTACTTGTTGGACACAAGCCGGTTAATATTCCTCAATGGCAAAGGAGGGGAGTGCATACTCTGGAGGATATTTATGATAAGAACGGCCTCCGTGCGTTTCAGGACTTAAGAGAATTTTATGATCTTCCCGGCGAGTCCTTCTTTCTTTACCTTCAACTAAGGTCAGCACTGAGGGCGCATGGCGTACCGTGGGCTCAAGCCTTGCACCCACACCCCTTCCTCAGGCTCATAGTGGACAGGACGACATCCAGAGGGTTTGTCTCAGACTTTTATACGCTCTTAATTATATATATATATAGTATAAAAATGTATCATTGGATACAATCTGGCGTGTGGATATCCCGGAGTTGGACCCCGAGTTTGACTGGGATGATGTTTGGGCAAATGTGGCATTATCTTCCCGCAACCCCAATCACCAGCAAATTAATTTTAATTATATTCATAGGACCTATCTTACACCTAGGAAGCTATATGCTATGGGACTGATAACCGACTCTCGGTGCACTTTGTGCTCTCAAAAGGCCACTGGCACTTATATGCATATGTATTGGGATTGCCCACCAGTGGCCCGCTTCTGGAGGTCAATAACGGACAAACTTTCAGATCTGTGTGGCTTAACTATCCCATTCACAGCTGTTACGCTACTCCTGAACGATATAACGACACTACCCGCGTCCGTACAACTGAAAAGGGTTGTCCTAGCGGGCGTCACAGCAGCGAAGAAGCTAATAGCAATGAGATGGAAGGAGCCTGAGAAGCTTACAATGATTAACTGGTCCCTAACTCTATTGGATGTGATTTATCTTGAGATATCCACAGCCCGGGTGATTGGGGTGGGGCAGGCTGGAATTGACCTATGGTTCGCAGCAGCTGAGAAGGTAAAGACCGCAGTGTGCGGCTGAGCGGGGTTGAGGTGCGTGTTCGGGTGAGTCCGGCGGTCTCTTGGGAGGGGGAGGAGGAAATGTTTTGTCTGTCTTGTCTTTTGTCTTGTCATCTTGAGTTTAGCTGGGGATATTATGGGGGGGCAGCTATTTAACTATTTCTTCACTGTTTGGCCACTTTTACACGGTCTCTGTGAGTCTATGGAACACCTCTACAGGTTTTTGTTTTTTCATGAAGGTTCATTGCTCTGTTTTCGGGTCGTGTTCTCAAAAAATGGTCCTTGTGGTGGATTGGAGATGTACGTTTTATTAATATAGGGTCACACGGCCGTGAATCGGGGCTGAACACTGGGAAAGACCATTTATTAGATAGTACCCCTTGGAATTAAAATTTAGAAGGTTGAACTCTGTTTTCTTTTCTCTTGTCTGTATAATTGTTAGTCTGTATTATTATTATTGTTTTTGTTATTTTCTTGTGAAGTTCTATGTACTGTGATTGTGGTTAATGTGTTGTCTTGTTTCATGTGAATAATAATTAAAAATTTGATCAAAAAAAAATGTTTTACTTTTCGCGCTCACTCACGCAGTCACGCTCTGACTACCCATCAGCCATCAACTCAACGTGACCAATTACATAATAACAAATTAAAAAAAATCAGCAATCAAACATACACTTCTTTTAAGACTTTTTTTTGTTTAATTTCGTTTAATAATAGGCTAAATAGCCTATTTATAAAGGAAAACATCTGACTTTTACTATAATAAAAATGATTAAAAAAATATATAATCAATTAAATTAAATTAAAGGGGACCTGCATTGCTATTCCTAGCACTATTTGGGCAACTTTATACAATTCCTGTGAGTCTATGGAAGACATCTGTAAGGTTTATTTAAAAAAAATCATTGTTTTATATTTCTAATGGAGTACTCAAAAGCATCATTTTCCAGCCTCAAGATTTCAGCCTGTTATTGGCTGGGCTCCGCCCATAAGCACTTTCAGTGACAGTCATCCACACAGTCTGCGAGTGGCAGAGAGAGAGAGAGAGAGAGAGAGAGAGAGAGAGAGAGAGAGAGAGAGAGAGAGAGAGAGAGAGAGAGAGAGAGAGAGAGAGAGAGAAAGCGAGAGAGAGCACTGTGTAAACACAGCTGCGTGTGAGATACGCAGGTCCCCTTCTCTTTCTCTCTCTCCCTCTCCCGTTTGAGGAAGTCTTCCACTGTGCCGCTCGCTACAGCTATAGACGGGGCGTTAGTTTCATGCTCCCGAATCAAGAGAGATAGAGAGGGGGAGAGAGAGACAGACCGAGAGAGACAGACCGAGAGAGAGACAGACCGAGACGACAGCGCGACGCGCGTGTGTGTATGTGTGCTCTGTCGCAAGGGTCTATCTGATTCTCCCTCTCTCTCTCGCTCGCTCTCTGTCAAACCCCGTTTGGTGCGCTACAACCACAGAGCCAATCGGATCACTATCCGCTCCATCCTCGCCTCGTGACGTCACCATGCGAGTCAAATCAGAGACCTGATTAAAATGGAGCAGGAAATGAATGACCTGAATGACGGCAATCCGCCAATATGGTATTTAGAGACACAAACACATTGATACTAACTCCTATTACTATAATACAATGCTAGACACTGAAAAAAGACATTTATAATGCATGTCACCTTTAAATTTCAACTGGGGTGGCACCTCAGGGGCACCTGAGATTTCAGGGGGGGCATGTGCCCCTGGTGCCCCAGTGGTAAAATCGCCAGTGGAAATTAACACTATGGTAAAAAAATGATTGGATTGGGGCTTTAATGTTTTTACCAACATCCATGAGATGTAAACATTTTTATAAAATTATAATAATAATATTAAACGATTGAAGAAAACAAGAGACTTGTCATGAATCGGCTCATACATGTAACAGATTATACCTCAGTTTGAATATAGCATAACATGGGAAGAATGTAAAATGAGAGGAGCCTAGTTTCTTCCTAAAGGTCTCTTATTTGCACTTAAAGGTAGACTCTGTAATGCCGCCAAACAGCGACCTCTAGGGAAAAGAGCCCTGCTTGGTATTGCACTTTGTTTACATGTTTTGTTTTTGGTCTGATGTGTGTGTTGGGGATAGGGGAGGGGTCGCTGGTGGCCAGTATAATAAGTTACCGAACTCCAATCCACACATCAGACCAAAACTAGGAATGTAAACAGAGTGCACTACCAAGCGGAGCTCCTCTGCCTAGAGGGCGCTGTTGGACAGCATTACAGAGTCTACCTTTAGGTGAGCGGAGGAGGGGAAGGTCTAATTCATAGTTGCTTGTTCAGATGGTGATGATTGTTTATATACTTTTTTAATTGCCAATCATCATCATCACAATCATCATCAGCAGCAGCATCCTAAAACAACATGGAGCTCTCAGAGTCGAAGTGAGTCACACTCTGCGTCTCTCTCCAGCCGCGGAGAAGGACCTACGGCGTGACGTTAACCCCTGCACTGCCACACTGCCAAAGGGTTAACCCTCTCACTGCCACAATACAGAAGGGTTAACCCTTTCACTGCCACAATACAGAAGGGTTAACCATTTCACTGCCACAATACAGAAGGTTTACCCTTTAACTGCCACACTACCAAATGGTTAACCCTTTCACTGCCACAATACAGAAGGGTTAACCCTTTCACTGCCACACTGCCAAATGGTTAACCCTTTCACTGCCACAATACAGAAGGTTAACCCTTTCACTGCCACACTGCCAAATGGTTAACCCTTTCACTGCCACACTACCAAAGGGTTAACCCTTTCACTGCCACAATACAGAAGGTCAACCCTTTCACTACCACACTACAGACGGTTAACTGTCTGTAGTGTGGTAGTGAAAGGGTTAAATGTATTGTTTAGCCGACAGACTGCAGTCAAACGTTACACTCGTTTTCCAAGCATTTCCGTACAGAAGAGTATTTCATAACTTTGCACAGAAGGTTGATTATGACGTGTTGACAGTGTCGTACTGTTAAAACACCAGATCACACGTGACCCACACAGCTGGCAACGGTCTGCTATTAGTGGTGAGTGTTAATTGGTCGTTTTCTAAGGCTCTGTTTGGTGCATGCCTCGAGTTCCTGCTTAGCGTTGACGTTTAGAGTTTGCCTACAATTACGCTCTTGCAGTGATAGCTTATTCCGTACTTTTATTTGCTAACACCTTCTTTGTAAAGGCTTTATACTGTAGGCCTTCGAAGCAGGCTCAAGGCGTGATGTTCAAGAACGAGCAGGGTTCCAAAAGGTCGGACACTTTCTGGTAGATTTTGGGACATTTCTATTAAAAAGAAACTTAGCTTTTAATATTGAATGTATTTTGGGAGGAAAAACACTTAATAAGGCAATACTAGGCCTTGTGGCACGTTTAGTTAAAATATATATTCTCCATTTAATGGAAAGTCAGTTGAATTGCAACTCTGCCCTGTGAATTCCATACACACAGTGTTGTAGTCGAGTCACTAAAATCTCGAGTCCGAGTTAAGTCTCGAGTCCCCAGAGTCGAGTCCGAGTCGAGTCCCCACAGGCCATGTGAGCGGCGCGGGGCGCGGAGCGGGCGGTTTTGACGTGAGCGAGGAGTGGGTTTTAAAATGGGTCGGCGCGACGTCCGGAGCGAGAGTTCTCCTCCGCTCCAATCCACTCCAGGCCCGCTCACAGTGGTTTAACACTGTTGATGTAATATATACATGCAGTACAATGCCAAAGCAACAGATGGCGATGTACAAACATGAAGGCCATTTTCAACCAATGAGAAGGGTGAACCTGTGATATCCTGTTCAGGCTTTGTCACTGTAGAGACGCCCACACTCACTCCTGTTAGAAAAAGTATCGACGCCATTGTTGTTGACGTTAGCTTACATGCTAACGTTAATGGCAGCGACCATAGCATTGTGGCTCGGCTAGCCTATCATCGCTTAATAGAGCTAGTGAATGGATAAACAACGTTATTTAACATTGCAGAATGGCTACAATTACAATGCGGCTCAATACAAACAATTGTTAAGGGGCCCAGGGGGTGTAGACTGTTGTAGTTTGAGCTAATTTACACCATGCTCCAAAAAAAAAAAAAAACTGCCGAGCGATCTGGCGTGGGGAGCGGGGAGCGCTCGATTCAAGGTGAGCGGGGAGCGAGCGGAGAGCGACTTGGGGGCGGGGTCAACATGAGTGATTAGCGGAGCGGACCAAGCTTTAAAGAGCGAAGAGCGGATTTCTCGGCCGCGCCGATCCGCTCACGTGGCCTGAGTCCCCATTACAGGCATTACACTAATCCGAATCCGAGTCCAAGTCATCAAGAGCTGACATACAAATGAAAAAAGGTCAACATTAAACATAAATGACACAGCATGTTTCAAAGGGAGTTTATTTACTTTGTGACACAATAGCCTAACAAATGCACTAGCCATCAATATCTTATATCTTATTCTGATGTTTATAATGATGTCTACAATGTTGTACTGTTTTTAGATTATCATTGTTAATTAAGTGAATTGTGATTGTCATATGTATCTCATGTATTGTTATGTTTTGTGTTTTTGTTGTCTTTCTGTGTGGACCCCAGGAAGACTAGCTCGCCACTTAGGTGGCAGCTAATGGGGATCCTTTTAAACAATAAACAACTACAATAAACAATCTTATGCCAAATGATTAGGGCCTATTACAAAAGATTCAAATTTGTTTAATCAATTAAAAAGTCAGGGTCCTCGTCTGCACCTTCCGAGTCCAAATGCAGTCAATGCTCGAGTCTAAAGTCCAAGTCCGAGTCATCAGAGCTCAAGTCCAAGTCGAGGTACGAGTCCTGAAAATCTGGCCAGGACCAGAGTCCTACAACAACACTGTGGACACAGTGGACTCCTCTCTCTCAGTGAGCTGGACCAGAGTCCTACAACAACACTGTGGACACAGTGGACTCCTCTCTCTCAGTGAGCTGGACCAGAGTTCTACAACAACACTGTGGACACAGTGGACTCCTCTCTCTCAGTGAGCTGGACCAGAGTCCTACAACAACACTGTGGACACAGTGGACTCCTCTCTCTCAGTGAGCTGGACCAGAGTCCTACAACAACACTGTGGACACTGTGGACTCCTCTCTCTCAGTGAGCTGGACCAGAGTTCTACAACAACACTGTGGACACAGTGGACTCCTCTCTCTCAGTGAGCTGGACCAGAGTTCTACAACAACACTGTGGACACAGTGGACTCCTCTCTCTCAGTGAGCTGGACCAGAGTCCTACAACAACACTGTGGACACTGTGGACTCCTCTCTCTCAGTGAGCTGGACCAGAGTCCTACAACAACACTGTGGACACAGTGGACTCCTCTCTCTCAGTGAGCTGGACCAGAGTTCTACAACAACACTGTGGACACAGTGGACTCCTCTCTCTCAGTGAGCTGGACCAGAGTCCTACAACAACACTGTGGACACAGTGGACTCCTCTCTCTCAGTGAGCTGGACCAGAGTTCTACAACAACACTGTGGACACAGTGGACTCCTCTCTCTCAGTGAGCTGGACCAGAGTCCTACAACAACACTGTGGACACAGTGGACTCCTCTCTCTCAGTGAGCTGGACCAGAGTTCTACAACAACACTGTGGACACAGTGGACTCCTCTCTCTCAGTGAGCTGGACCAGAGTCCTACAACAACACTGTGGACACAGTGGACTCCTCTCTCTCAGTGAGCTGGACCAGAGTTCTACAACAACACTGTGGACACAGTGGACTCCTCTCTCTCAGTGAGCTGGACCAGAGTCCTACAACAACACTGTGGACACAGTGGACTCCTCTCTCTCAGTGAGCTGGACCAGAGTCTTTTTTTTGCATTCTTTTTTTTTCGTTAGTTTTTTGCGTTCTTTTTTTTGCGTTCGTTTTTTTGCGTACTTTTTTTGCGTACTTTTTTGCGTTCATTTTCGTTTTAGTTCGTTTTAGTTTTAGTTCGTTCGTTTTTTTCCGTTCGTTTTCGTTTTAGTTCGTTTTCGTTTTCGTTCGTTGTTTTTTTTGCTTTCTTTTTTTTTCGTTCGTTTTCGTTTTAGTTCGTTTTAGTTTGTTCTTTTTTTTGCATTCTTTTTTTTTGCGTTCGCTTTTTTGCGTAATTTTTTTTGCGTTCGTTTTTTTGCGTTCGTTTTTTGCATTCGTTTTCGTTTTAGTTTGTTTGTTTTTTTGCGTTCTTTTTCGTTTTAGTTCGTTTTAGTTTTAGTTCGTTCGTTTTTTTGCATTCTTTTTTTGCGTTCTTTTGTTTGCGTTCGTTTTTTTTCGTTCGTTTTAGTTTTAGTTTGTTCGTTTTTTTCCGTTCGTTTTCGTTTTAGTTCGTTTTAGTTTGTTCTTTTTTTTGCATTCTTTTTTTTTGCGTTCGATTTTTTGCGTAATTTTTTTTGCGTTCGTTTTTTTGCGTTCGTTTTCGTTTGTTAGTTTTTTTGCGTTCTTTTTTTTGCGTTCTTTTTTTTGCGTTC
>NC_140182.1:1303848-1401348 GCF_963971535.1 Notolepis coatsorum
AATATAAATAAGAACGTGCACTGAAAAGTTACAGTATGTAGTTGGTTGATTATTTGTATGACAGTCATAAACCCTTGCAAAAAGTATCCGTTTTATTTAATGAATTGAAAACATGCAGCATGCCTTTCCTCCCGGCAGCAACGACAGTGGAATCCCTTTCTATTCACATAACTGCATTTGTGATGGAGCTTTGACAGCTACATGGTGGTACAGTAACAGTCTATTACTCGATCCATCTACAATATCACGATGGACCGTGCCATGTAGCCTATGTGATCAATAAAAACGCGAACTTGAATCCCATCATCATATTTATATGTTGTGTGTCTGTCCACTATGTTTATTACTTTGTTATTTCCCCCCCCTATCTATGTAAAGCGACCTTGCATGGGTCTCTTGAAAGGCGTTATATAAAATGAAGCTATTATTATTATTGTTGTTATTATTATTATTATTATCACGACTGTGCGCGGAGCTCACAAAAAAAAATTCTTTTACTTTCAGTCTCAGTGAAGTTTCAACGGAGCGAGGTAATCTATTCTAACCAACAAATTGAAGTAGAAAGCATTTCGTTGTGGCCAATCTTATTTGGAAACATGACACAAAATAATAGTATGTCGCTTTTTATTTGAAACAATATTTAATGGCGTTTGGAGGTGGGTGTTCTGCGTCTGCCCCCCGTGCCAAACAAGCAGGCCAACCTCTTGTTCGCGCGTGAGCCCGTTATAATTACACTACTGTCGCTATTTTACAATGAACTATAATGAATTACGGGTCATACAGAAGTTGAACACGCCAGTGTTGGAAGTAATGCACGGAAGCTTATTTCCGCGTTGCAGACTGCAATAATAATATTCTACCACCGGGCGCCAGCCACGCATGCTCCGAGCTGTGCGTATATATACGCACAAAGTCAAGCACAAGTTCAATTTGATAAGTCCCACACTTTGCTTAGAAATTATCGTACGCAGCGGTTACGCACATATCTGTGCGTACGCAACGTTGATAAATGAGGGCGTTTTTGGCCAACAGCTAGGCTAGCTGTTCATATCTGCACCCATTAATTTGTGCCAAGCTAGGCTAGCTGTTCATATCTGCACCCATTAATTTGTGCCAAGCTAGGCTAGCTGTTCATATCTGCACCCATTAATTTGTGCCAAGCTAGGCTAGCTGTTCATATCTGCACCCATTAATTTGTGCCAAGCTAGGCTAGCTGTTCATATCTGCACCCATTAATTTGTGCCAAGCTAGGCTAGCTGTTCATATCTGCACCCATTAATTTGTGCCAAGCTAGGCTAGCTGTTCATATCTGCACCCATTAATTTGTGCCAAGCTAGGCTAGCTGTTCATATCTGCACCCATTAATTTGTGCCAAGCTAGGCTAGCTGTTCATATCTGCACCCATTAATTTGTGCCAAGCTAGGCTAGCTGTTCATATCTGCACCCATTAATTTGTGCCAAGCTAGGCTAGCTGTTCATATCTGCACCCATTAATTTGTGCCAAGCTAGGCTAGCTGTTCATATCTGCACCCATTAATTTGTGCCAAGCTAGGCTAGCTGTTCATATCTGCACCCATTAATTTGTGCCAAGCTAGGCTAGCTGTTCATATCTGCACCCATTAATTTGTGCCAAGCTAGGCTAGCTGTTCATATCTGCACCCATTAATTTGTGCCAAGCTAGGCTAGCTGTTCATATCTGCACCCATTAATTTGTGCCAAGCTAGGCTAGCTGTTCATATCTGCACCCATTAATTTGTGCCAAGCTAGGCTAGCTGTTCATATCTGCACCCATTAATTTGTGCCAAGCTAGGCTAGCTGTTCATATCTGCACCCATTAATTTGTGCCAAGCTAGGCTAGCTGTTCATATCTGCACCCATTAATTTGTGCCAAGCTAGGCTAGCTGTTCATATCTGCACCCATTAATTTGTGCCAAGCTAGGCTAGCTGTTCATATCTGCACCCATTAATTTGTGCCAAGCTAGGCTAGCTGTTCATATCTGCACCCATTAATTTGTGCCAAGCTAGGCTAGCTGTTCATATCTGCACCCATTAATTTGTGCCAAGCTAGGCTAGCTGTTCATATCTGCACCCATTAATTTGTGCCAAGCTAGGCTAGCTGTTCATATCTGCACCCATTAATTTGTGCCAAGCTAGGCTAGCTGTTCATATCTGCACCCATTAATTTGTGCCAAGCTAGGCTAGCTGTTCATATCTGCACCCATTAATTTGTGCCAAGCTAGGCTAGCTGTTCATATCTGCACCCATTAATTTGTGCCAAGCTAGGCTAGCTGTTCATATCTGCACCCATTAATTTGTGCCAAGCTAGGCTAGCTGTTCATATCTGCACCCATTAATTTGTGCCAAGCTAGGCTAGCTGTTCATATCTGCACCCATTAATTTGTGCCAAGCTAGGCTAGCTGTTCATATCTGCACCCATTAATTTGTGCCAAGCTAGGCTAGCTGTTCATATCTGCACCCATTAATTTGTGCCAAGCTAGGCTAGCTGTTCATATCTGCACCCATTAATTTGTGCCAAGCTAGGCTAGCTGTTCATATCTGCACCCATTAATTTGTGCCAAGCTAGGCTAGCTGTTCATATCTGCACCCATTAATTTGTGCCAAGCTAGGCTAGCTGTTCATATCTGCACCCATTAATTTGTGCCAAGCTAGGCTAGCTGTTCATATCTGCACCCATTAATTTGTGCCAAGCTAGGCTAGCTCGCAGCCAGATAGCTCTTCACTGAACGCACAGAGCGGAAATTGGGTCTCTATCTTCTCGTCTCTCTCTGGAGAAGACGGCACTTCCTCGTGGCCGGGCTGTTCCTCTGAAGGTGTGTTGAGGCTGTTCCTCTGAAGGTGTGTTGAGGCGGACATACTCAGAGAGGGATATGTGACAAACACACGTTGGTTCTGATTTATAGCTGGGCTGGCGTATAAACAGTTATTATGTGACTCCATTGCAGCAGAACCCCCGACCGCTGAAGTTTAAACAGTCAGGTCTTTCTCAAGATTCCTGCTGATTCCTGTCAGTGGCTCAGCTACTAGATTCTCTGGGAAACCATGGGAAGTTGAGGGGAGAGCGGTCTGACGTCCTCTGATATAGTCTACAGCAGTGGTTCTCAAACTACGGGTCGCGACCCAAATTGGGGTCACGGTATGAAAAAGTTTGAGAACCCCTGGCCTACAGTATCTTACAGTCAATTACTGTTACATATTTTATCTATCATGCCAGTGTTTTACAACTTACTTTATATAATGTAAGATGTACAATTGTACAGCAAGCTTTGGAATACTTTCCTAGTTCGTCTGTATTCTACGCTTCGCTCGCATCATATCACAACAACCGGACTGAAATAAAAAGTCCAGGCCACTTATTTGTCAAACACTCACCCCGAAGTTGTTGAAAAGGTCCAATTTCTCAAAATTGGAAGTATGTCTGTTTACTGGGAGCTGACATCTTGATTAGTGTTATTTATTTTCACTCCAAGTCGCATTCGATTCATCACGGCATCACCCAGTAAACAGACACCGCATTGAAATGTTCAGATGTTGCATGTCAACAACTTCGGGGTAAGCGTTTGACTGAGTGGCCCCCGATTTGATGGTTAGGTCATATGGAATGCTTCTGAGTAACTAAATGTAACGACATACCAATGCCCGGGAGATCAAAAGTTGATTTCAGTCTATGTTAATTTGCCGGGAGCATGCCTATGTTCCTACAGCCCAATGGTCCCACAGCCCAATGTTCCCACAGCCCAATGTTCCCACAGACCAATGGTCCCACAGCCCTATGTTCCTACAGCCCAATGTTCCCACAGCCCAATGGTCCCACAGCCCTATGGTCCCACAGCCCAATGGTCCCACAGCCCTATGGTCCCACAGCCCAATGGTCCCACAGCCCAATGGTTATGGTCCCACAGCCCTATTGTAACTGCAGCTATGGTTAACAGTTGAACACTTTCTATGCCACTCACAAGTTTTCTCGGAATTATTAATATCTCGTTGAAAGCCACTCACAAGATTTCTCGGATAATTTTTTATTTTCTTTTTTTAGCGATCTGAAATCATATTGCATCACGCGAGCCTACCCTAGTCTACCCCGAGAGCCGCCGGCGATCAGATGTGGAAAAAAGCGCCCCCTATCATCTCCCAGATGACATAAGGGATTTTGGAATGGGCTCAATGAAAATGGATGGGGAAAAAAATCCTGTACTCCACATTTTCCAGTTCACTGATGCAGCCGGGGTTACCAGAGTTCATTCTGGAGCCTCTGAGCCCCGCGGAATCATGTGTTCTACTGTACACACGTTGGATCTATACACTTATCGATTTTTTTGAATGGTGATCAGGAATTGGAATATACCAGTTGGATACCATCTGATGTCAGGTAAGGAATCTATGTTATCAGTGTTAGGATAATCAGACTCATTTTGATGAAGATATAAGCTGTTTTGTGAAATGTCCTCTATCGGTTTCACTGTAAAAATCCAAGAGGAAATGAACACGGCGATTATCAGTGCGCGGCTCGAATGGGCGTGCGTGTACGCAGTGGAGGCTGCTGACCAAATTTTTAGGTGAAGCACAAATTATTATATTATATTATATATTAAATTATATTTTTAAAACATCCCCCACTGTGTGTCAGTGGTCAGTGGACACAGATGAAAACATATTAACATTAGGTGACACCTGACCAGATGAAATCATATTAGGTGACAGCCCACCTGACCAGATCAAAACATATTAAGTGACAGCGCACCTGATCAGATCAAAACATTTTAGGTGACAGCGCACCTGATCAGATCAAAACATTTTAGGTGACAGCGCACCTGACCAGATCAAAACATATTAGGTGAAGGTGACAAGGAAGCCACAGACTCATACCCCCCCGACACTCAACTAACCGCCTCGGACAGTCCTTCATACCAGTGGCCATCAGGCTCCACAACAGTGGGCAGCAACTGCTGCCAGACATCGACCTGGGACTTATAGGAACCCAAGGAGGACAACTTACACTACCTTAGGCATACTGCACCTTATGTGGATACTGTGATACTGTGAATAATGAATAATGTATATTTCAGTTAGTTAGATAGTAAATTATAACACTACCTTATGCATACTGCACCTTATGTGACACTGTGAAAATATATTTCAGTTAGTTAGATAGTAAATTATATTGACCTATTTGTTTACACTGCTTGTGTTGTTTTCACTACCTGTACCCCCCCCCCCCTTCCCCCATGCTGCTATGATGCCTGAATTTCCCCAAGGGGATCAATAAAGGAATATCTTATCTTATCTTAAAAGGAAAGATGAAATTCCCTACCTGGGTTCCATCCTATAGAGGCAAATCATTCCTGTGACAAAATGGGATCCAATGTAATAAAACTAAGTCAACCAACAAACTAGATTCCTGTACCGGATCTCCTCTCTGGTAAACAAGAATACCTTGAAGACTCTAACAGGAGCACTCATTCAAGGGTACTACGACTATGCTTGCACCTCATGGTACCAAAGCACCTCAAAGGCACTAAAAACAAGATTACAAACATCACAAAACAAACTGGTCAGACTACTGCTTGACCTTACTCCTAAAACCCACCTCACCCCTGCCCACTTTGACAACCTAGGATGGCTTAGAGAGTAGACGACAGAGTACAGCAACTTGCAATGGGCCTGGTCTACAAGATACACTACACCACTAAGATACCCATGTGCATGTCGGAATACTTCCCAAAGGTCAGTGAATACCACGACCACAACACCAGAGGGAGTTCCACAAATCATGTTCAACCCAGATAAAATAATTTAAAAAGTAAAAAAAAATAAAAAAAAATTATAAAAAAAAATAGTCATAACTTAGAAATGAGATTGCATAGGTCTATGAATCGATATCGCGATTCTGTTTTGATTAATTGCCCAGCCCTACAGTGTGTACAGTAAGTTAGCTTGGTGATTATCATTGTGATGTAGGCTAAGATGGCTAGCTACTGTTAGCATACAAGCTTTTACAAACACTAGCCTACTTACTTTTTCATCCACAACGTTTTTTCTGATCCACTTCTTCATGTTGCTCAGTTGCTGGTTTATACTTCGGTCCTAATGTTGGCGCAAAGTTTAATTTAGCCTGACTTTACTTGTTATAGCTGTACAGCTTACTTCTACTAAACAACAACTAAACTACTTCCTTGCTCTTTCAAACAGTCAAAATGGGTCCATCTGCAGGGTCGGAGGTTAGGGTTAGCTCTGGCCAATCTCAAGTTTCTCAAGTTTCTTTATTAGTTGTCATACAGAAGTACAGAATACTTTTATACAAAATGCTTATTTCAGTTACATTTTGTATAAAAGTATTCTGTACTTCTGTATGACAACTAATAAAGAAACTTGAGAAACTTGAGATTGGCCAGAGCTAAACCTACCCTGCAGATGGACCCGTTTTGACTTTGCAATGCAGCAATCTCTGATTGGATTTGCAAGGCTGCCAATCATATTCAACCTCCATGTATTGGATGGCAAGGGCTGTCAATCATTCAACCCTCCATTCAATGGCGAGAGTTTAACTGCACAGACCGTGCTTAGACGAAGTTAATAGCCTATTTCGATTGGCTGTTATTTATTATTTATATAACATTGGGTCACACCTGTGAAGTTTTCTTCACGAATAATTACTGCAGTCATTACTGCAGTGCAGGCCTGCTCAGAGCTGTCAATTTTGGCCATTTTTTTAAAAGAAAAAATTCACTGACATTTTTTTTACAGAGGAAAACTTTTCTAATAAAAAAATATAAAATAATAATAATTAAAAAAATAATTTTTTTATATATATATAAATAAAATAAATGTATATATATATGTAAATTAATAATAATTATGAATTATGAGTGAATTTGTGTTTCACGTGTTGTCATAGAGAAACCTCCACTGGTGTACGTATAATATTGATCATCTAGCGTTTATTTGAAAACGATTCATAAATAGGCAGACAAATATCAACGTTCTGGAATATTCCAGTAAAAGACGATTATCATAGAATGGCCCAGAATGGACTGTTTTTTACCTCAAAATGGGTGCTTTTCAAAATGCTCTCAAACGGAAATGAAGCGATAAAAAACCAATCTGCCTTGACAGCACTGACTGGAAAAGGATTCTTTGATAAGCGAGGGGCAGATTAGCCATAATTTAAAACATAGATTAGGCGATATTAACGATAACATTAAAGTGGATGGTGGCATTCAAGCGCTAACTCTGGCGCCACCTGGTGGCACTGAAAGTGTTATATAGTTATATTCGTTTACAATTTGATATGCTTATTTTTGCATATTAATAATAATACACACGATTGTATTTCTTATGGGTTTATACATTTATATAAGGTATATGAGTGGCGCACGATTTCTATTTGTTTGTGCAATTATTTTAGTCTCACGAGACTTGGTCCACCTGGTATCCGGTGACGTGTTTCCGCCTTCCTGCTCTTGAGTTGCGACATGACTGTGGGTGGATTATTGACTTTCCTGTCAATCCCAACAAGTAAAAGACAATCCACCAAGACAACCTAACAAGACAATCTACCAAGATAAGGATTAAAGACATAACACCAGAACGCATCGATGTTCTCTTATACTGGCACGCAGCCAATAAGGTATTGATTGTTATGGATGATGATTTGGTATATGTGACAGTTGGTGTTCTAACTACGGTTTTAATGGACTTTCAATGTTAATGGTATCATTTGTATGCATTTGTATGTTATACAGATTTTACGGTTTGGATGGAGATTGGACAAAGCTTCATTAAAATCAGTACAAGAAATCTACTTGTGTAATGCGTCGAGCCCGGAGGATGTCACACCTATGTTCCCACATTTTTTTTTTTTTTTTTTTATTGGTCTTTTTCCCCCTCCATTTTCCTCCGATTTTCTCCCATCCCAATGTTAGTCGTATGCCAATTCCCAGTCCCTTCCTGGTCGCTGCGCTTTACCCCCCACAGTCAGATCATCTGGGAGAGTGGAGGCTACCACGTGCTTCCTCCGACACACGTCCAGCCAATCACCGCTTCTTTTCACCTGGCAGCGCGGATTCTCATTGAGAGGGCGTAGCGTGTGGGAGGACCACACTATCCCCCTCACGTCCAATCCGCGCTTAGCAGGCGCCCCGACCGAACTGTAGGAGTCGCTGTTTACAACGACCCGGACCCACCCCGCAAGCTTCTCCCACCCTCTGATACAGCCAATTGTATCAGTGCAGATGGCCAGCCAAGCTGGTGACAACCCCGGAGCTGTGAGCTGGATTCGAACAGGCGAACCAGGCTCACAGCTCCGGGGCTGGTGACGAACGCAATCTCCGCTCGACCACCTAACCGCCCTTTATGTTCCCACATTTCTAAGATATTTTTTTGACTCAAAATTATGCCCTATGTTCCCACAGCCCTATGTTCCCACAGCCCCCTGTACCACATGCTCTCTTTACCTGTGAGCGAGCGTACTCCGACGAGCCCCAGAGCACCACCCCCGCCGCGCCCAGCGCCGCGCTCTCCCCGATGGTGTGGACCAGGTCACGCTGCAACACAACACAATGGAAGAGAATAGAAATACTTTATTCATCCCGAGGGAAATTCGACACTCGCTCACAGTAAACAGTAAACATTTAGGTAGCCGGAAACAAAAGTCACGAATAAGAATAAAGAATAAAATACGGTCTGGGATATACATTCTGTTATGTATATGCATTCTAAAATGTAAAACATACATTTACATTTACATTTAGTCATTTAGCTGACGCTTTTATCCAAAGCGACTTACAAGTTCTGTACGACAAGCCATCAGGAAGAGCACAACTCTATCAGCTGAGTAACAATGTTCATCAAAGTGTTGAGTGCTACAGTGTAGGTTAGTTTATTAGGACAAGTGCATGACAGTATGGTTAGTTAGGGTTAGATTTTTTTTTTTTTTTTAATTTTATTCAGATAATGGTTGACAGTCAGTCAGTCAGTGTACAGTAAAAAGTTTAATTGTAAAATGTCGATTAGTAAAAAAAAAGGAAAAGTGCAGGAAGATTATGTCAGATAGTACTGTCCCTGACCCCTGACCCCTGACCCCTGTGCTCAGTGATGCGTTATGAAGTCTGATGGCTGTCGGAATGAAGGATTCCTGTGCCAACAAAACAAAGACATAGGCAGGTGTTGGTGTGAATAGTCAACAATGGTAGCCTGTTGATCACTACATTTTGCAGCACATTTTGTAAATTAAAAACAAGTTTTTTCTGTAATTAACTACTTTTGATAATGCATTTAAGGTAGTTAATTACAAACACACAAATATTCCTTTAGAAATTGTGTCAATGTTTGTTTCCTTCATTTCGCCTCTGATTCCACCTCAACCACCTCCTTTCTTCTAAAGGAGCCATCTGTATTTTGTCTCGTGCAAATATATCAGGAGATAATTAAAAAGGAAAAGTAATCTAAAAAAAACAACAACTAGCTATTGGAAACCACTGGGCAGCTGGCGTCAGGTAGAGTTTCTTTAAGTGTCTCAAGACAGAGGCGTTGGCTCCGCCATGTCCAAACGCTTCCGCCCAGCCGCCTGTGAGCTCTGAGCGTGAATCAGGTGGATATCCGGTCATTTCCCCATTTCCGTGTTGCCTGTGCAGTCGCTTAAATAACTCCTACTGGATTGATTCATAAGATTGTTACTGACAATGTATTTCTCTAGTGAGGCCTCGTCTCTCGGCCACAGTGACCTAGTTTAAATGACTCTGACCGACACTTTCCCAGGGGGCATTTAAAATGTAATTGATTTATTGATTGATTCAGAAGATTGACACTCAGAAGAATCCAGACCACAGTGAGACAATACGATCCATAGACCACCGCAACATTTATCAATGTGGATGAAAGCCTTGGCGTAAGTGGTTGTAGCTGCGGCTGTGGGGGGGGCGCTGGAGACACGATCCAATATACTTTTATATACGCCTGAGTCTCCTGAACACGGAGAGACCGATCCCAAGTCGATCGGCACTTTCTCTGCCGAGCTATAGTCACTTTTTCAGCACCTACTCCCCAACTCCACATGCGCAGATTGCCCACGGAGTCTCTCTGGATTGTCCAGAGATATAGGTTCATCAATCTGCGCGGGTGCAGAGTTTGGGGAGTAGGTGCGGAAAAGTGACTATAGGTCGGCTGAGAAAGTGCTGATCGACTTGGGATCGGTCTCTCCATGTTCAGGAGACTCAGGCGTATAAAAGTCTATTGGATCGTGTCTCCAGCACCCCCACAGCCGTAGCTACAACCACTTACATCAAGGCTCTCATCCACATTCATTAATGTTCTCGCCCCACTCTCTCTCCCATGAGCTCACTGTAACGTGGAGGTGCAGCGGTCTGTCATGGCCTTTATGTCCGCCCCCATGTTTGATGTCACTCAACCCTCCTAATCTATCCCACAATGCAAAGCATCTAGCATCTACTTATGTTGTTAGATTCGTTAACTGTAACTGACATATAGGTCTAATGTTTGGTAGCGAAAGTTAAAGCTAACAGCAAAAATGGATGCTATATACAATCAAAACATACTTGTTCATACTTCACTGTACTTTTACTTATAATTGTGCTATATTCTATTGTGCTATATTTAATTGAGTTGATATCCAATTTTCTTTAATACATTTTTTTATTTACACTTATACAGCCCTGGCCTATATTTGATTTCATAATTATATTATATTCTATTGTCTTTAACTTAGTTCATAATTCATTTTATTTTACTCCACCTCTTTATTGTATTATCTGTCTGTTATTGGGTCTCATTCACCAACGGACTTAGGACAAAAGATCTGACACATTTTGGTCTTGAGACATTTTCGGGCCGATTTTGGGATTCACCAACGGTCCCTTCTCTTGGATTCGGTCCTATGTCTGAAAATAAATAATAGCACTACACCAACACTGCAAATGACAGTGGATAAATAAATAAGAACTAAAGCTAATCGTGTGGATATATATATCTATAGTGGAATAGAATGTATTAATATTCCATATTTATACCGTCTTGTTGCGCGCTCCTGGCCACGTTCAGCGCGCACACACACACACACACACACACACACACACACACACACACACACACACACACACACACACACACACACACTGTATAGCCTACGTGTCTAATGAATGAACAGTAGGGTTATATTATTCTAATGAATTGTTTCATTAGGATTTAGTAGATACTATATGCTCTGCCCTATACGTACAGTAAGTACAGTACACATCTTAAGGCCGCCACAGAGTCGGGTGTACTGTGAGCGGACTCTGTGGAGATGTAACGCTAAGATGTGTACTGTACTGTAGTGGAACTGTGATACATGTCTGTGTCGTAGAAATTACTACTATGGCAGCGCAGCGTCTGTGAGCTCCTAATAAAACACGTCATTAGAATAATATAAGCCTACTGCGTTCATTCATTACGCACGTATTTGGCGGGTTAAGACAGCCTCTCCACGCGTTGGTGAATCCGGGTGTAATTGTCCTCGACTTTCTCCTGTGACCTTCCTTCCAAGGAGGTTGTCGTAAGAGAAATCTTATAACAATGTTGGTGAATGAGACCCAATGTCTGTCCGTTAATGTCACACCGAAAACGACCAAAGCTAATTCCTTGTATGTGAAAACTACTTGGCAATAAAGACCTTTCTGATTCTGATTCTGATTCTGAAAATGCACTCACGTCTTCTCCAGAGTCAAGAAGGTCTCAGGAAGATAGATACCAGTTTCCTCTCTGTGCGTTCAGTAGAAAGATTATGCGGCTGCAAGATAGCCTAGCTTAGCACAAATTAATGGAAGGCGGATACGAACCACTAGCCTAGCTTAAAACACCAGGTTAGCTGGTCTGTATCCACTTCCATTAATTTGTGCTAAGCTAAGCTAGGCTACAGTAGCTTGCAGCCGCATATCTTTCTAGTGAACGTACAAAGAGAAAACTGGTATCTATCTTCTTGTCTGACTCTGGAGAAGACGATAAGCACATTTCCCATAATGTTGCTGTGTTCCTTTAAGGGCCATGCAGTCTCCATACTGTTGTTTTGAGACAGAACATGGGAGGAAGATGAGACTGAGGGCAGATAGTATTTATCCGATAATGACTGACTGGTTAATAAACAAACATCAGCTTAATGCGAAAAATACTATGTCATTTTATAAAAATGTGTTTGTGAATGTTCAGGATTTTTCTTCACATAATGAGCGTAGAATCATAAGGTTCTATCTGCATTCAGAGTAGTTTTGAGATATCACACTTTAAAGTTTTCATATCCCATAGAGCAGAATATAAACATTTTAATAAAAGAAAATGTATACTTAAATAAACATTTAACACGGGTACCTGTTTGTAGAGATACAATATAAGAATAATAGAATGACCAAAATGTCTGATAGAACCTTATAATTAAAAACGTTCCCAATATCCAAATATCTGCAAACATCCATTTTCCGTCATAAAAACCAGACTGTTCAGATGGCCTACACTCCTCTTTCTCTTACAAAACCGCTCTCAAAGAGCACCTACGGGAGGCTACAATTCCTTGCAAAAACGTGCACACCCCCTCCCCCCACCCACCCCCTCCCAATGTACAATCTCCTCCCCCTCGTATATCTTCTGTTAGGATCTCTGTTTAACAGTACTGTATATTTGCATAACGTGTATGTCACAAATGTAACAGTACTATATACCTGTATGTCTTGTATGTCATAAATGTCATGATATATATCAGTATATCTGTATGTCTTGTATGTCATAAATGTCGTGATATATATCAGTATATCTGTATGTCTTGTATGTCATAAATGTTGTGATATATATCAGTATATCTGTATGTCTTGTATGTCATAAATGTCATGATATATATCAGTATATCTGTATGTCTTGTATGTCATAAATGTCGTGATATATATCAGTATATCTGTATGTCTTGTATGTCATAAATGTTGTGATATATATCAGTATATCTGTATGTCTTGTATGTCATAAATGTCATGATATATATCAGTATATCTGTATGTCTTGTATGTCATAAATGTCATGATATATATCAGTATATCTGTATGTCTTGTATGTCATAAATGTTGTGATATATATCAGTATATCTGTATGTCTTGTATGTCATAAATGTCATGATATATATCAGTATATCTGTATGTCTTGTATGTCATAAATGTTGTGATATATATCAGTATATCTGTATGTCTTGTATGTCATAAATGTCATGATATATATCAGTATATCTGTATGTCTTGTATGTCATAAATGTTGTGATATATATCAGTATATCTGTATGTCTTGTATGTCATAAATGTTGTGATATATATCAGTATATCTGTATGTCTTGTATGTCATAAATGTCATGATATATATCAGTATATCTGTATGTCTTGTATGTCATAAATGTCATGAATTGAAAATGGGGGACCCTGATGTAAACAGTCTTTCTCTGGTCTGCATCCCCTTAACAATTGTGTGTATTGAGCTGTACTGTATTGTACCCATTCTGTTAATAAAGTTTTCAATCAATCAATCAATCAATCAATCAATCAATCAATCAATCAATCAATCAATCAATCAATACACTCCTCCTCCTCACCTCAGAAAGGACCACGAAGGTGTACGCGTAGAACGGCCTGGAGTAGACGAACACCGGCAGCGTGGCGTCGGCGCGGGCGATGGACGCGATCCTCATGGCCTCCTTGACCCGGTAGTGGACGAACTTGACGGCGTGCGCGGACGACCGCAGCTCGTAGTCCAGGTAGATGGAGGGGAAGAGGGCCGTGCTCTCCCTCCACAGCCACATCAGGTGGTCGTTGCGGACATGCTCCACGTTGGGGCACTCGCCCGTGTAGCGCTGCGGGTGCGTCTTGTAGCCGTAGTTGTAGCAGTCGGGGAACAGGTAGAACCCCCAGAGGCCGTCGGGTCTCCGGCCCTCGGCCAGCAGCAGCGTGGCGTTCATGAAGGCCCGGCCGGCGCTCTCGAAGCCCTCCTTGGCCTCCTTCTCCACCTTGCTCTCCGGCCAGGCGGGGTGCAGCTTCCGGATCTGGTCCTTGGACTTGTTGCGGTAGATGTCCTTGGAGCCCCAGTTGCGGACCCACTGGGGCCTCCAGTTCTCCCAGTCGATGACGCCGAGGCCCCGGAAGTCCTTGTGGGGGATGAGCTTGTCTATGTCGGACCGCGCCTTGCTCAGGTGCTTGGAGAGGCTCTGGTTCTGCGGCAGGCCCCCGTTGACGGGCACCCCCGAGCTGGAGTAGTACGGGTAGTAGCCCAGGTGGCTGTGGTAGAAGATGGTGACGTTGGGCCCGCTCAGCGTCTCGTTGAGGTTGGCCACGATGTCGAACACGCTCAGGTCCAGGTCCACCCGGAAGCGGAAGCGGCAGGACTCCGTGGGGGCGTTCCAGACCACCACGAAGGGCCGGTGGGGGATGAGGGGAGCCCGGGCCGGTTTCATCATCCGCTCGGCCCCCCGGACCTCCAGCGCCGCCGCTCCCACCGCGGCACACAGCGCCAGCGCCAGGAGACAGGGCCCAATCAGCGCCGCCATGGCCCCCGGGTCCTCATGGAGTAATCAGTTGGTCCTATAATCAGACGTGAAAAGACAAACATCTTTGTGGAGAAAGTAACGACATCACAGGCCTCAGAGGGCAGAGATAATCAGTGCAGCTGGGGAGGAGACATGCGGGTGAGAGGGCAGAGATAATCAGTGCAGCTGGTGAGGAGACATGCGGGTGAGAGGGCAGAGATAATCAGTGCAGCTGGTGAGGAGACATGCGGGCGAGGCTCGTGGAGCTGCCCTGCTCCAGATTCCACGCGGCGGCACAATGCCCCTCTGTTCTCACAGGAAGGTGCCGGCCGACTGAACGGGCTCACGACTGGACCTCGTCAAATCTAACGGGGTCTTTGTTCTCCGTCCGCATGGCTAATATCCTGAATGGGTGATCAATTCAAATGTAACAATTATGATATTTATGTATAAAGAATGTGTCTTAATTAGATGTAGATTTTCCTTTGGGGCCAGTACCAAGGTTTAAAACAGCTTATATGACACACACTAATGCTCATATACCGTGAATTAGATTAGATTAGATAACATTTTATTCAAATGTATCGTCACAAGTACTGTACAGTACAGCACAACGAGAAGAGGTTTGGCATCCAACCAGAGTGCAAATGTAACAGTAAAGTGCAACAGTAATATAATACAACGTACAGGTGATTAAACTGTGTATAACATATATAAATTAGTACTACTGGGTGTACTGCTAATCAGATGTATACAGAGTTGTAATACCAATATGTACAGTGATACAGGTATAAACTAAAGACACTATATACTAAGGTATATGTACAGATATAGATATAGTATCTACGGATACATATAAGGATTATGTGCAGGTGTGTACAGACAGGTGTATAGATATATATACGTATATACAGCATTATTACACATGCTATCATACAGAGTTATATGCGATATATGCAGGTGTATAAGTAGGTAGGAGGATTAAATGCAGACAGATATGGATATGTATATATCTGCAGAAAATACTACACTGTACAGAATGTCATTTTTTAACATTCGAAGCTTCTATTGAAGTATTTGAACGAAGCTTTGAATACAGGTATCTGTCGTCATATTGTATGACGTAATCCAAAGAAATATATATATATTTATATAAATATCCTCAAACTAGGCGGTCAGGTGGTGTAGCGGAGATTGTGTTCGTCACCAACACCGGAGAAGCTGGATTCGCCTGTTCGAATCCAGCTCACAGCTCCGGGGTTGTCACCAGCTTGGCTGGCCGTTCACACTAATACAATTGGCTGTATTAGAGGGTGGGAGAAGCTGGCGGGGTGGGTCCGGGTCGTTGTAAACAGCGACTGCTACAGTTCGGTGGGGGCGCCTGCTAAAGCGCGGATAGGATCTAAAGGGGGGTAGTGTGATCCTTCCACACGTTACACCCTCTCAGTGAGAGTCCGCGCTGCCAGGTGAAAAGAAGCGGTTGATTGGCTGGACGTGTGTCGGAGGAAGCACGTGGTAGCCTCCACTCTCCCAGACCGACTGTGGGGGGTAAGTGCGCAGCGACCAGGAAGGGGATTGGGAATTGGCATAACGACTAACATTGGGATGGGAGGAAATCGGAGGAAAAAGGAGGGGGAAAAAGATCAAAAAAAAAAGAATTAAAAATCCTCAAACTAAATCCTTAATTTGAATAAAGTGATTAATCTGATCAAATGAGTATTTTTTTTTCTTTTTTTTTATCCACTTTTTCTCTTTATTTTTCTATTTTTCTCCCATCCCAATTTCGTATTTCCAATTCTTCTTCTTGAACGTTGCTAGACTATGCCTCCCACTGGTCGGCTGTAGTAAGGATAGAAGCCTTGCATCACGTGTCCCCTCCGGTACACAAGGAGGCAGCCTGTCGCATCTTTTCACCAGACAGCTCGAACTCCACTCTACTGGTTAAAGTTGCTTACTCGTGAGTAGTACGTTCATTGATAAAGAAAAATAATGTCCACAGCCGCTCCAGTGTAAAACAAAGATATCCAAATGGTTTATTTCTCTTCCACAGCATAGTCTTTCTTTACAGAAGTGATCCTAAAGCTATTTTTCTAAATATTCACGTCACTACTACTACAAACTGTACATCTCTCATCATTGTATTGACTATAGGGCTTAAACCACTAGACCTTGTATTCAAGATCCTTATATTTAATGGTTATCGTGTGCAGTATCACAATTAATACAACCATAACAACAAATCATTTGCCAAGCCAATATACAGATTACAAAACATACATTCAAAACTAAAAATCTAGTACACTTACAAACCAATGAGCTTCTAGATAGACACTAGAAAAAACATGCAGCCAGTATGAGCTTCTAGAGAGACAGTAGGATCTATCAAATATCAAATATCCACACGGGTCCTTCTGGGTTTAGATGTCCACGTTTATTTAGTAAGAACAAAAGAACAAAAGAACAAAATGCACAATATTCAATGAATGGTCATTCTTCCTAAGCGAAGAGACAGACCCAAATGACCAGTAATGACCAAAATAACCAAAGGTGATCAAATACAAATACAATGGTTGCATATTGTTGTCCAACCTACCCAGAGTATGAAAATAAAGAGTTTGACTTCCCCACATGCAAAGGAACAGAGGTATTGAAGATGGGAATCAAATATGTGAATATGCAAATATCCAATCAAACTAACTTTACCCCGGTAGGCTAGAAACTGTGTCCCTCAGAACAATGATAGAGTGACTGAGTGAATATAACTCCTAATGACCTCATCTTTCACAACTCAGCATCTTCAAGATCAATTTAAATTCCAAACCCTGGGTAGAGGAGCTGTGAATGTCACTGATCTCTACTTCAGCTCACAGAACTCAGCCTCCCCAGAGTGATGTAACGCAAGTCCAGGATAGAGAGGCTGAGTGAACGTGGTGTTGACTCTGTGCAGGAGGGTCATGGTGTCAGAGACGCTGTAGAAGGACAGAGTACCTGCGCTGTGATCCAGGAACACTCCTATTCTGGAGGACCGGGGGCCCGGTACTGTTATGTACTTGTTATTGTTGTGCCAGAAGGTGTAATCATAATCGCTTTGTGTGCAATCTAAAGCCCAGGATTTGGAATTGAATCCAAATACACAGTTCTCCCAGGTGCCTGTTCTACTAATGTCTTTGTAGGAGGCTGCTACAGAAACCCCACCTCCACTCCACTCCACCTCCCAGTAACAGCGTCCGGTCAGACCTTCTCTACCCAGAACCTGACGCCATTCAATAAATCTTTCTGAGTGATCAGGATATGACTGCTTTAGCTGCATCCGTGTTGCTTTTCTGTTCCTCTCAGACAAAGACAGCTGTCTGTGTGTTGTGTTTGGGTCCAGTGTGATCTGAGAGGAATATTGTAAGAAGCCAGCTCTGGTCTTGGGCTCTGGTGATGGCAGTAAAACATTAACTGCATTCACTGTTGTTGAGATGCTGGGCCACTGCTCTTTCAGAACGTCCTCTAGTTTGTCTCTCAGCTCAGACACGACCTCAGTCACATCTGCAAAGTACAGGAGAGGAAGGACACTGATGCTGGGTGAGTCTGTAGACTCACTGGGACTGGAGAGAGGGGGGTGACTCTGTAGAAAGTGGATGTGGTCCTCTGTGTGTGAGAGCTGCTCCAGCTCAGTGGCTCTCCTCCTCAGGTCCGCTATCTCCTGCTCCAGTCTCTTCTGCACTTCTTCAGCCTGAGTCACTGTGGTCCTCTGTTGGGCTCTGATGACCTCCTTCAGCTCAGAGCGCCTCGTCTCCAAGGAGCGTATCAGCTCAGTAAAGATTCTCCGACTGTCCCCCACTGCTTTATCAGCAGAGCGATTGAGAGAACCAACAGCCTGTTGGGCCTCTTTGAGTTGCTTCTCTCTCTCCCGGACTCTCTGGTGGACTTTCTGCTGACTCATGCCAAGCTCTTTCTGTCTCTCCGTCCTTTCTGCTGCAGCTGAGACTGTATCGTGGCCTTTATGTTCATCCATGGAACACAAATAACAGGCTAGAAATGCAGGCTTCAATCTATGTTGTTTAGTCTATCTGGTCAGTACTGCTCAGCACTGTTTCAAGATGCACACTCACTGACCTCTTCTGAGAGAACTGTTGAATATTTACACACATGTTCTATAATGTTTGGTTATGACATCATACTCTGACATCACAAATGTTCTAGAATGTTTGATTATGACATCATACTGTGACATCACAAATGTTCTAGAATGTTCTATTATGACAAATAAGACGGTTCAATGACTTTATCTAAATCCAATCAATATTCCTAATGCCGTTTCAATGTAAGGTTATAAAAATAAACATAAACATAATAAACATATTTGTAAACATATTTGTTTATTTTTATAACCTTACATTGAAACGGCATTAGGAATATTGATTGGATTTAGATAAAGTCATTGAACCGTCTTATTTGTCACAATAGAACATTATAGAATTATAAACATTCATATAATACAATAACCTAAATATTTTGGCTCCTCTACACCGGTAGCGATGCCGAGAGCTGGGCTCGATACCAGTATATCCTGCGTTGGTGGCGAGCGCATTGCCCACTGTGCCACTCAGCCGCCTTAGTCTTTTTTTAAATTATTATTAAATCAACTTTCTTTAATGAATATAACTTGTCAGTTTCGTCAACATAAATAATCCAATACGGGCACGGTTGGTACGAAAGTGATGGTGATGTCTTGATGGTGCCAAGCAGAGGCAGACAGGCTACATCATTTATGATAAAGGTTTTATTTAAATCTTTATGACGCGTCATATACAGTACTATAATAGTATAATACTACAATATTAGTGTAGCCTAATCTTTATCTGCAATTGTGAAGAAAAACCCCATTGGTTTAAACAGAATGAATATACACATAAAAAACTCACATAAAAAATATATTAAGAAAATTGTCAACATTATGAACAAAGCTTCGAAGCTTCGAACTATTGGGTCGAGCCCTCTCACTCTGTCTCCCACTGTCTCAGCTCCTCCCCCTCTGTTTCACTTTGAGATAACTGTTTCCAGTCCCTTATGTAAGATGCCCCCACGTCTAAGTGCTGTTGGCGCCCCGTCACGTGCTGCTAATGGGGGTGAGACTGTTTCCTACAGGCTCCGAGAGACGACACGACCCGCGGCTCTCAGGAGACACCGCCTCCGGGGGCTGGCGTCCCAACAAGGAGAGCCGCGGTGGAAAATCAGCCATCATCCTCTCTCTCACCCGGACCGGGGAGGGAGGAGGGGTTAACCACGGGTGGGCTTCTGGGGTCGCTCCGTTCAGCTCAGCGTGTCACAGCGGAAGGAACGTCTTGAACACATTACGGTTATACCGTGTTAATGTGTTACGCTGGTTTACTTGATCTAGCGCCCAACGGAAACATTTCTCTGGAAAGGTTATCATTCATCAGAAGGGTTTCTGGGGGGGAGGGCGGTCAGGTGGCGTAGTGGAGATTGTGTTCGTCACAAACCCCGGAGACGCTAGGATTCGCCTGTTCGAATCCAGCTCACAGCTCCGGCGTTGTCACCAGCTTGGCTGGCCGTTCACACTAATACAATTGGCAGTATTAGAGGGTGGGAGAAGCTGGCGGGGTGGGTCCGGGTCGTTGTAAACAGCGACCCCTACAGTTCGGTCGGGGCGCCTGCTCAGCGCGGATAGGATCTAAGGGCGGTAGTGTGATCCTTCCACACGCTACGCCCTCTCAGTGAGAATCCGCGCTGCCAGGTGAAAAGAAGCGGTTGATTGGCTGGACGTGTGTCGGAGGAAGCACGTGGTAGCCTCCACTCTCCCAGACCGACTGTGGGGGGTAAGTGCGCAGCGACCAGGAAGGGGATTGGGAATTGGCATAACGACTAACATTGGGATGGGAGAAAAACGGAGGAAAAAGGAGAAAAAAAAAAAAAAAAAAAAAAAAGGTTTCTGGGTCGTCTCGTTGTCCGGTACAGTGCAGGGATTCATCAGAAGGGTTTCTGGGTCGTCTCGTTGTCCGGTACAGTGCAGGGATTCATCAGAAGGGTTTCTGGGTTGTCTCGTTGTCCGGTACAGTGCAGGGATTCATCAGAAGGGTTTCTGGGTTGTCTCGTTGTCCGGTACAGTGCAGGGATTCATCAGAAGGGTTTCTGGGTCGTCTCGTTGTCCGGTACAGTGCAGGGATTCATCAGAAGGGTTTCTGGGTCGTCTCGTTGTCCGGTACAGTGCAGGGATTCATCAGAAGGGTTTCTGGGTCGTCTCGTCTTGTCCGGTACAGTGCAGGGATTCATCAGAAGGGTTTCTGGGTCGTCTCGTCTTGTCCGGTACAGTGCAGGGATTCATCAGAAGGGTTTCTGGGTCGTCTCGTTGTCCGGTACAGTGCAGGGATTCCAACGCTGCTTTTTCGGCTGTTGACTCTTGTGTGACCGTCCGACTCTCTGGTTTGTATGGTAACCCCCGACCCAAGAACAACATGCTGTGGTGAGGTTTCTCAGGCTCGGGCCCGGCCACAGAACCGTCCCGGGGCCTCTGGGAGCACCGCGAGGGCTAACCGCCGACAGGACCCCCCAAAAAACAATGTCTGAGTCCACACTGACCAAGGAATGCCCATTTGATCTTGTCTTTTTCCATAAATAGACTCGATTAGCGGCAACCGGCTGCCTATGGGTTCTCAACTCGGCTGATTGAATCCAGATGGAGGCAAAGAGTGAACTTTCAGCGTAGTTACTCGGCTGAACGAACCCTCGCCTCTGACTTCTGTGAGCTGACGTCACATGCGATGCAATAGCATAATATAACGTTATTATCCGCTTAAAGGAACACGCCAACATTTTGGGAAATTATCTCACCGTCTTCTCCAGAGAGAGACAAGAAGATAGATACCAGTCTCCTCTCTGTGCGTTCAGTAGAAAGCTATCTGGCTGCACGTTAGCCTATAGCTTAGCACAATGAATGGAAGCGGACACTGCCGGTTAGCCTAGGCATTGTCCAACTAACACCTCTCCCGAAGGCTAACCGGCCATGTCCGCTTCTGTTCATTGTGCTAAGCTAGGCTAACATGCAGCCAGATAGCTTTCTACTGAACACACAGAGAGGAGACTGGTGTCTATCTTCTTGTCTCTCTCTGGAGAAGACGGTAAGCTAATTTCCCAAAATGTTGGCGTGTTCCTTTAATGCGTGGACTGTGGTCAATCTATCATCCACTTTCAAATGACTTGCTCATAAAGGTATTACATTTATAGTCATGACAACAATAACTCGTACCACTAATATGTTAATAGGAGCTGTGCCACTTGCATTGTTTGAACTGTGAACTGCTTCTTTTTTAAGTCACGTAGCGAGCTTCTTAGGTCCTGTGGTGATAGTTTGCAGTGTGAGAAAGAGAATCTCTCTGACGTATTGTCACCATGTGTGTGTGTGCGGCTGGAATCAATATGTTGGTCGTGGGGGGGGGGGGTGGGGGGGGGCTCAGCCCCACCTCTCTGTCAGCCAGCCCACGGAGCAGCGGTTAATTCTGCACGCCTGCGCTTCACGGGCTGCTCGTATAATTTGGAAAATATGACGCTAACCATGAATCAGCAGTAAATTACCCGACCCTAAGCACCGTGTCCGACAGCGAGGCGTTGCTTAGACTAGAGCACACGATAATCATTATTTAGTGATTGCAATCATCGGAAAGTGTCTACTGTTCACACTATTACTCAGCACGGCTAGACAGAAATATGGCATTGGCCGTGTGTGTGTTTGTGGGGGGGGGGTTAGGGTTAGGTCATGGTCAGGGTCAGGGTCAGGGTTAGGGTTAGGTTAGGGTCTTTAGGACAGCGGAGGGCAGTAAAGACGAGAATATGTAGCGGCTTCTGGGGCAGCTTTTACGACGTGACGCTGAATGTTGAAAGAGAGACCGCTCAGAGATGACAGTCGACGCGGCGAGACTCTGGATCCCAAACCGCAGCAGAACCTATGAGTCACTCGGCTCGCAGCTTGTTTAGTCGCCGCGTGACGACGGCACGTGTTTACTGACGCTGTCCTCCCCGATCTCCAGCATTATTATCACATGGAAGCTCTGTAACTCTATACGCCATGTGGATGTTTGTCTGAGGTTAGGAAACGCGCAGGCCTATGTAATCAAAAGTGTGCACGTGTGTGTGCGTTCTCGTGCACGTCAGCCGGGCTCTCTCTCCGATGGCTGTTGTTATTATTATGACACAGGCCTGGCTCTGCTTAGTCTGTTGTATGTCTGTGGATTTGTCCCCAGTTCAGTTCTCATTAGTGATTAGTAGGACCATTTAGCAACTTTAGCCCCTCCCACACACACACACACACACACACACACACACACACACACACACACACACACACGCATGTACAAACATCAAAACACGATACTTATTCAGTCATACACTCTCACACACACACGCACGCACACACACACACACACACACACACGCATGTACAAACATCAAAACACGATACTTATTCAGTCATACACTCTCACACACACACGCACACACGCACACGTGTGCACATACATCAAAACATGATACTTATTCAGTCATACACACACACTCTCACACACACATACACACACACACACACACACACACGCACGCACACGTGTGCACACACAGTAATCAAAGCAGCTCAACTCAAGCCACACCGAGCCTTGATCATGATCATGTCCTCGGATCATTATGCAGTCGGTCCTTCACTAGACGGTGAATTCTATTTCCATATGGGATTGTGGTTTATTAATATTACCCACTGCCAGTCCATTGGCCGAGGTACCGCCGCACGCCACATGGGGGCTACACGTGTATTAGAGATGGTTAGTGAGGAGGGGGGGGGGCTACACGTGTATTAGAGATGGTTAGTGAGGAGGGGGGGGGGGGCTACACGTGTATTAGAGATGGTTAGTGAGGAGGGGGGGGGGGGCTACACGTGTATTAGAGATGGTTAGTGAGGAGGGGGGGGGGGGCTACACGTGTATTAGAGATGGTTAGTGAGAGGGGGGGGGGGGCTACACGTGTATTAGAGATGGTTAGTGAGGGGGGGGGGGGCTACACGTGTATTAGAGATGGTTAGTGAGGGGGGGGGGCTACACGTGTATTAGAGATGGTTAGTGAGGAGGGGGGGGGGGGCTACACGTGTATTAGAGATGGTTAGTGAGGAGGGGGGGGGGGGGCTACACGTGTATTAGAGATGGTTAGTGAGGAGGGGGGGGGGGGGGGGGGCTACACGTGTATTAGAGATGGTTAGTGAGGAGGGGGGGGGGGGGCTACACGTGTATTAGAGATGGTTAGTGAGGAGGGGGGGGGGGGGGGGGCTACACGTGTATTAGAGATGGTTAGTGAGGAGGGGGAGGGGGGGGGGCTACACGTGTATTAGAGATGGTTAGTGAGGGGGGGGGGGGGGGCTACACGTGTATTAGAGATGGTTAGTGAGGGGGGGGGGGGGGGGGCTACACGTGTATTAGAGATGGTTAGTGAGGGAGGGGGGGGGGGCTACACGTGTATTAGAGATGGTTAGTGAGGAGGGGGGGGGGGCTACACTGTGTATTAGAGATGGTTAGTGAGGAGGGGGGGGGGGGGCTACACGTGTATTAGAGATGGTTAGTGAGGAGGGGGGGGTGGGGCTACACGTGTATTAGAGATGGTTAGTGAGGGAGGGGGGGGGGGGCTACACGTGTATTAGAGATGGTTAGTGAGGAGGGGGGGGGGGCTACACGTGTATTAGAGATGGTTTAGTGAGGAGGGGGGGGGGCTACACGTGTATTAGAGATGGTTAGTGAGAGGGGGGGGGGGGGGCTACACGTGTATTAGAGATGGTTAGTGAGGTGGGGGGGGGGGCTACACGTGTATTAGAGATGGTTAGTGAGGAGGGGGGGGGGGGCTACACGTGTATTAGAGATGGTTAGTGAGGGGGGGGGGGGGGCTACACGTGTATTAGAGATGGTTAGTGAGGGGGGGGGGGCTACACGTGTATTAGAGATGGTTAGTGAGGGGGGGGGGGGCTACACGTGTATTAGAGATGGTTAGTGAGGAGGGGGGGGGGGGCTACACGTGTATTAGAGATGGTTAGTGAGGGGGGGGGGGCTACACGTGTATTAGAGATGGTTAGTGAGGAGGGGGGGGGGGGGGCTACACGTGTATTAGAGATGGTATTAGAGATGGTTAGTGAGGAGGGGGGGGGGGGGGGGGCTACACGTGTATTAGAGATGGTTAGTGAGGAGGGGGGGGGGGGGGCTACACGTGTATTAGAGATGGTTAGTGAGGAGGGGGGGGGGGGGGGGGGCTACACGTGTATTAGAGATGGTTAGTGAGGAGGGGGGGGGGGGGGGCTACACGTGTATTAGAGATGGTTAGTGAGGGGGGGGGGGGGGGGGCTACACGTGTATTAGAGATGGTTAGTGAGGGGGGGGGGGGGGGGGGCTACACGTGTATTAGAGATGGTTAGTGAGGAGGGGGGGGGGGGCTACATGTGTATTAGAGATGGTTAGTGAGGGGGGGGGGGGGGCTACACGTGTATTAGAGATGGTTAGTGAGGGGGGGGGGGGGGGGGGGCTACACGTGTATTAGAGATGGTTAGTGAGGGGGGGGGGGGGGCTACACGTGTATTAGAGATGGTTAGTGAGGAGGGGGGGGGGGGCTACATGTGTATTAGAGATGGTTAGTGAGGGGGGGGGGGGGGCTACACGTGTATTAGAGATGGTTAGTGAGGGGGGGGGGGGGGGGGCTACACGTGTATTAGAGATGGTTAGTGAGGAGGGGGGGGGGGGGGCTACACGTGTATTAGAGATGGTTAGTGAGGGGGGGGGGGGGGGGGCTACACGTGTATTAGAGATGGTTAGTGAGGGGGGGGGGGGGGGGGGGGCTACATGTGTATTAGAGATGGTTAGTGAGGGGGGGGGGGGGCTACACGTGTATTAGAGATGGTTAGTGAGGGGGGGGGGGGGGGGGCTACACGTGTATTAGAGATGGTTAGTGAGGAGGGGGGGGGGGGGGGGCTACACGTGTATTAGAGATGGTTAGTGAGGGGGGGGGGGGGGGGCTACACGTGTATTAGAGATGGTTAGTGAGGAGGGGGGGGGGGGCTACACGTGTATTAGAGATGGTTAGTGAGGAGGGGGGGGGGGGGCTACACGTGTATTAGAGATGGTTAGTGAGGAGGGGGGGGGGGGGCTACACGTGTATTAGAGATGGTTAGTGAGGGGGGGGGGGGGGGGCTACACGTGTATTAGAGATGGTTAGTGAGGAGGGGGGGGGGGCTACACGTGTATTAGAGATGGTTAGTGAGGGGGGGGGGGGGGGGCTACACGTGTATTAGAGATGGTTAGTGAGGAGGGGGGGGGGGCTACATGTGTATTAGAGATGGTTAGTGAGGAGGGGGGGGGGGGCTACACGTGTATTAGAGATGGTTAGTGAGGGGGGGGGGGGGGGGGCTACACGTGTATTAGAGATGGTTAGTGAGGAGGGGGGGGGGGGGCTACACGTGTATTAGAGATGGTTAGTGAGGGGGGGGGGGGGGGGCTACACGTGTATTAGAGATGGTTAGTGAGGAGGGGGGGGGGGCTACACGTGTATTAGAGATGGTTAGTGAGGGGGGGGGGGGGCTACACGTGTATTAGAGATGGTTAGTGAGGAGGGGGGGGGGGGGGCTACACGTGTATTAGAGATGGTTAGTGAGGAGGGGGGGGGGGGGCTACACGTGTATTAGAGATGGTTAGTGAGGAGGGGGGGGGGGGCTACACGTGTATTAGAGATGGTTAGTGAGGAGGGGGGGGGGGGGCTACATGTGTATTAGAGATGGTTAGTGAGGAGGGGGGGGGGGGGGGCTACACGTGTATTAGAGATGGTTAGTGAGGAGGGGGGGGGGCTACATGTGTATTAGAGATGGTTAGTGAGGAGGGGGGGGGGGGGGCTACATGTGTATTAGAGATGGTTAGTGAGGAGGGGGGGGGGGGGGCTACATGTGTATTAGAGATGGTTAGTGAGGAGGGGGGGGGGGCTACATGTGTATTAGAGATGGTTAGTGAGGGGGGGGGGGGGGCTACATGTGTATTAGAGATGGTTAGTGAGGGGGGGGGGGGGGCTACATGTGTATTAGAGATGGTTAGTGAGGGGGGGGGGGGGGGCTACATGTGTATTAGAGATGGTTAGTGAGGGGGGGGGGGGGGCTACATGTGTATTAGAGATGGTTAGTGAGGGGGGGGGGGGGGCTACATGTGTATTAGAGATGGTTAGTGAGGGGGGGGGGGGGGGCTACACGTGTATTAGAGATGGTTAGTGAGGAGGGGGGGGGGGGCTACATGTGTATTAGAGATGGTTAGTGAGGAGGGGGGGGGGGCTACACGTGTATTAGAGATGGTTAGTGAGGGGGGGGGGGGGGCTACACGTGTATTAGAGATGGTTAGTGAGGGGGGGGGGGGGGCTACATGTGTATTAGAGATGGTTAGTGAGGGGGGGGGGGGGCTACACGTGTATTAGAGATGGTTAGTGAGGAGGGGGGGGGGGGCTACATGTGTATTAGAGATGGTTAGTGAGGGGGGGGGGGGGGCTACACGTGTATTAGAGATGGTTAGTGAGGAGGGGGGGGGGGGGGGGCTACACGTGTATTAGAGATGGTTAGTGAGGAGGGGGGGGGGGGGGGGGGCTACACGTGTATTAGAGATGGTTAGTGAGGAGGGGGGGGGGGGCTACACGTGTATTAGAGATGGTTAGTGAGGGGGGGGGGGGCTACATGTGTATTAGAGATGGTTAGTGAGGAGGGGGGGGGGGGGCTACATGTGTATTAGAGATGGTTAGTGAGGAGGGGGGGGGGGGGCTACACGTGTATTAGAGATGGTTAGTGAGGGGGGGGGGGGGGGCTACACGTGTATTAGAGATGGTTAGTGAGGAGGGGGGGGGGGGGCTACACGTGTATTAGAGATGGTTAGTGAGGGGGGGGGGGGGGGCTACATGTGTATTAGAGATGGTTAATGAGGAGGGGGGGGGGCTACACGTGTATTAGAGATGGTTAGTGAGGAGGGGGGGGGGGGGGCTACACGTGTATTAGAGATGGTTAGTGAGGAGGGGGGGGGGGGGGCTACACGTGTATTAGAGATGGTTAGTGAGGAGGGGGGGGGGGGGGCTACACGTGTATTAGAGATGGTTAGTGAGGAGGGGGGGGGGGGGCTACACGTGTATTAGAGATGGTTAGTGAGGAGGGGGGGGGGGCTACACGTGTATTAGAGATGGTTAGTGAGGAGGGGGGGGGGGGCTACACGTGTATTAGAGATGGTTAGTGAGGAGGGGGGGGGGGGCTACACGTGTATTAGAGATGGTTAGTGAGGGGGGGGGGGGGCTACACGTGTATTAGAGATGGTTAGTGAGGAGGGGGGGGGGGGCTACACGTGTATTAGAGATGGTTAGTGAGGGGGGGGGGGGGGCTACACGTGTATTAGAGATGGTTAGTGAGGAGGGGGGGGGGGCTACACGTGTATTAGAGATGGTTAGTGAGGGGGGGGGGGGGGGCTACACGTGTATTAGAGATGGTTAGTGAGGGGGGGGGGGGGGGGCTACACGTGTATTAGAGATGGTTAGTGAGGAGGGGGGGGGGGGGCTACACGTGTATTAGAGATGGTTAGTGAGGAGGGGGGGGGGGGCTACATGTGTATTAGAGATGGTTAGTGAGGGGGGGGGGGGGGCTACACGTGTATTAGAGATGGTTAGTGAGGAGGGGGGGGGGGGCTACACGTGTATTAGAGATGGTTAGTGAGGGGGGGGGGGGGGGCTACACGTGTATTAGAGATGGTTAGTGAGGGGGGGGGGGGGGGGCTACACGTGTATTAGAGATGGTTAGTGAGGAGGGGGGGGGGGGGCTACACGTGTATTAGAGATGGTTAGTGAGGGGGGGGGGGGGGGGCTACATGTGTATTAGAGATGGTTAGTGAGGGGGGGGGGGGGGGGCTACACGTGTATTAGAGATGGTTAGTGAGGAGGGGGGGGGGGGCTACACGTGTATTAGAGATGGTTAGTGAGGAGGGGGGGGGGGGCTACACGTGTATTAGAGATGGTTAGTGAGGAGGGGGGGGGGGCTACATGTGTATTAGAGATGGTTAGTGAGGGGGGGGGGGGGGGGGGGGCTACACGTGTATTAGAGATGGTTAGTGAGGGGGGGGGGGGCTACACGTGTATTAGAGATGGTTAATGAGGAGGGGGGGGGGGGGGGCTACACGTGTATTAGAGATGGTTAGTGAGGGGGGGGGGGGGGGCTACATGTGTATTAGAGATGGTTAATGAGGAGGGGGGGGGGGGGGGGGGCTACACGTGTATTAGAGATGGTTAATGAGGAGGGGGGGGGGGGGGGGGGGCTACACGTGTATTAGAGATGGTTAGTGAGGAGGGGGGGGGGGGGGGGCTACACGTGTATTAGAGATGGTTAGTGAGGGGGGGGGGGGGGGCTACACGTGTATTAGAGATGGTTAGTGAGGGGGGGGGGGGGGGCTACACGTGTATTAGAGATGGTTAGTGAGGAGGGGGGGGGGGGGGCTACACGTGTATTAGAGATGGTTAGTGAGGAGGGGGGGGGGGGGCTACACGTGTATTAGAGATGGTTAGTGAGGAGGGGGGGGGGGGGGCTACACGTGTATTAGAGATGGTTAGTGAGGAGGGGGGGGGGGCTACACGTGTATTAGAGATGGTTAGTGAGGAGGGGGGGGGGGGCTACACGTGTATTAGAGATGGTTAGTGAGGAGGGGGGGGGGCTACATGTGTATTAGAGATGGTTAGTGAGGAGGGGGGGGGGGGGGGGGCTACACGTGTATTAGAGATGGTTAGTGAGGAGGGGGGGGGGGCTACATGTGTATTAGAGATGGTTAGTGAGGAGGGGGGGGGGGGCTACACGTGTATTAGAGATGGTTAGTGAGGAGGGGGGGGGGGGGGGGGGCTACACGTGTATTAGAGATGGTTAGTGAGGAGGGGGGGGGGGCTACACGTGTATTAGAGATGGTTAGTGAGGAGGGGGGGGGGGGGGGCTACACGTGTATTAGAGATGGTTAGTGAGGAGGGGGGGGGGGGGGGGCTACACGTGTATTAGAGATGGTTAATGAGGAGGGGGGGGGGGGGGGGGGGCTACACGTGTATTAGAGATGGTTAGTGAGGAGGGGGGGGGGGGGGGGCTACACGTGTATTAGAGATGGTTAGTGAGGGGGGGGGGCGGGGGGGGGGGGGGGGCTACACGTGTATTAGAGATGGTTAGTGAGGAGGGGGGGGGGGGGGGGCTACACGTGTATTAGAGATGGTTAGTGAGGGGGGGGGGGGGGGCTACACGTGTATTAGAGATGGTTAGTGAGGAGGGGGGGGGGGCTACACGTGTATTAGAGATGGTTAGTGAGGAGGGGGGGGGGGGGCTACACGTGTATTAGAGATGGTTAGTGAGGAGGGGGGGGGGGCTACACGTGTATTAGAGATGGTTAGTGAGGAGGGGGGGGGGGCTACATGTGTATTAGAGATGGTTAGTGAGGAGGGGGGGGGGGGGGGCTACACGTGTATTAGAGATGGTTAGTGAGGAGGGGGGGGGGGGGCTACACGTGTATTAGAGATGGTTAGTGAGGAGGGGGGGGGGGGCTACACGTGTATTAGAGATGGTTAGTGAGGAGGGGGGGGGGGGGCTACACGTGTATTAGAGATGGTTAGTGAGGAGGGGGGGGGGGGGCTACACGTGTATTAGAGATGGTTAGTGAGGGGGGGGGGGGCTACACGTGTATTAGAGATGGTTAGTGAGGGGGGGGGGGGGGGCTACACGTGTATTAGAGATGGTTAGTGAGGAGGGGGGGGGGGGCTACACGTGTATTAGAGATGGTTAGTGAGGAGGGGGGGGGGGGCTACACGTGTATTAGAGATGGTTAGTGAGGAGGGGGGGGGGGCTACATGTGTATTAGAGATGGTTAGTGAGGAGGGGGGGGGGGGGGGGGCTACACGTGTATTAGAGATGGTTAGTGAGGGGGGGGGGGGGGGCTACACGTGTATTAGAGATGGTTAGTGAGGGGGGGGGGGGGGCTACACGTGTATTAGAGATGGTTAGTGAGGAGGGGGGGGGGGGCTACACGTGTATTAGAGATGGTTAGTGAGGGGGGGGGGGGGGCTACACGTGTATTAGAGATGGTTAGTGAGGGGGGGGGGGGGGCTACATGTGTATTAGAGATGGTTAGTGAGGGGGGGGGGGGGGCTACACGTGTATTAGAGATGGTTAGTGAGGAGGGGGGGGGGGCTACATGTGTATTAGAGATGGTTAGTGAGGGGGGGGGGCTACACGTGTATTAGAGATGGTTAGTGAGGGGGGGGGGGGGGGCTACACGTGTATTAGAGATGGTTAGTGAGGAGGGGGGGGGGGGGCTACACGTGTATTAGAGATGGTTAGTGAGGGGGGGGGGGCTACACGTGTATTAGAGATGGTTAGTGAGGGGGGGGGGGGGGGCTACATGTGTATTAGAGATGGTTAGTGAGGAGGGGGGGGGGGGGCTACACGTGTATTAGAGATGGTTAGTGAGGAGGGGGGGGGGGGGGCTACACGTGTATTAGAGATGGTTAGTGAGGAGGGGGGGGGGGCTACACGTGTATTAGAGATGGTTAGTGAGGAGGGGGGGGGGGGCTACACGTGTATTAGAGATGGTTAGTGAGGAGGGGGGGGGGGGGCTACATGTGTATTAGAGATGGTTAGTGAGGAGGGGGGGGGGGGGGCTACATGTGTATTAGAGATGGTTAGTGAGGAGGGGGGGGGGGCTACACGTGTATTAGAGATGGTTAGTGAGGAGGGGGGGGGGGGGCTACATGTGTATTAGAGATGGTTAGTGAGGAGGGGGGGGGGGGGCTACACGTGTATTAGAGATGGTTAGTGAGGAGGGGGGGGGGGGGGGGGGCTACACGTGTATTAGAGATGGTTAGTGAGGAGGGGGGGCTACACGTGTATTAGAGATGGTTAGTGAGGAGGGGGGGGGGCTACATGTGTATTAGAGATGGTTAGTGAGGAGGGGGGGGGGGGGGGGCTACACGTGTATTAGAGATGGTTAGTGAGGGGGGGGGGGGGGGGGGGCTACACGTGTATTAGAGATGGTTAGTGAGGGGGGGGGGGGGGCTACACGTGTATTAGAGATGGTTAGTGAGGAGGGGGGGGGGGGGGGCTACACGTGTATTAGAGATGGTTAGTGAGGGGGGGGGGGGGGGGCTACACGTGTATTAGAGATGGTTAGTGAGGAGGGGGGGGGGGGGGCTACACGTGTATTAGAGATGGTTAGTGAGGGGGGGGGGGGGGCTACACGTGTATTAGAGATGGTTAGTGAGGGGGGGGGGGGGGGCTACACGTGTATTAGAGATGGTTAATGAGGAGGGGGGGGGGGGGCTACACGTGTATTAGAGATGGTTAGTGAGCGAGGGGGGGGGGGGGGGCTACACGTGTATTAGAGATGGTTAGTGAGGAGGGGGGGGGGGGGCTACACGTGTATTAGAGATGGTTAATGAGGAGGGGGGGGGGGGGCTACACGTGTATTAGAGATGGTTAGTGAGCGAGGGGGGGGGGGGGGCTACACGTGTATTAGAGATGGTTAGTGAGGGGGGGGGGGGGGCTACACGTGTATTAGAGATGGTTAATGAGGAGGGGGGGGGGGGCTACACGTGTATTAGAGATGGTTAGTGAGGAGGGGGGGCTACACGTGTATTAGATCTACAGGCCTGCGAGGCTGACGGTACTAACGGTAGAGGAATGTACATCAATCGGTGTGACGAGGTCATACATTTGCATGAGAACAAACCAATAACACGTTATGAAACGGTCACGTACCTCTGAGTCTCTCACGACACCCCCCCCCTCTTGCTTCCCGTATCTTTCTGTGTTCGAAAAACCTCGTCTTCCAGATTAAGATCGTTCCAAAAAGAGTGTTATCTTCTCCGGTGTGGAGGGAACCAGAGATGTCCCTGCCTGCCTGCCTGCCCTGTCGAAGCCCTGCTCTCCCCCCGGTCCCTGGGTCCCTGGGCGGCTCCGGGGACCAGCGCTGCCCCTCTATTGTTGGCTTGGCCCCTCCTCACTGACCCGGCTAACTTACGTGGCGGAGAGATGGGCACAAGCGGGCCATTCTGAACCTTTATGAGGCTGGTTACCATGACCACACAAATCCACTGTTTATAAAGTCTTATGTTATGACATTTTATGATTTTGGTTTATTATAAAATTATGCAAATAATGTACAGAGCTATAAAGTAAAGTTACTCCCAGACGGGGTGCAAAGGTTTTTTTCAATACATGAAAGAACATATGATTTGAGAGATATGTGTAAATGTACTGTTCAAAAAGCTAAGAAAGGAATTAAAAGGAGGTGTATTTCTATTATTGGGGTTAACTTGTGGAACAATGCTGATACACAGTTAAGAATGAGTTATTCGCTTTTGGTTTTTAAGAAAATGGTTTGTAAAGCTATTTTTGAAAACTACAAAGGTTGCCATTTTCTTTTAGAATACTGTTTTGGAGTCTTAATTTTGTTAAGAACATAGGACAGGCATATATAAGCATTATGCTTCAGTCTGTACCTTTTCAGTCACTGTAAAATCAAATATTGTTAAATGATGGTGCATATTGTATTGTGTGAGATGATGACTGAATAAACTACTACTACTATATATAGGCCTGGACACAGAATAGCCTGTCTCTCTCTCTCTCTCTCTCTCTCGCTCTCTCTCTCTCTCTCTCTGTCTCTCTCTCTCTCTCTCTCTCTCTCTCTCTCTCTCTCTCTCTCTCTGTCTCTCTCTCTCTCTCTCTCTCTCTCTCTCTCTCTCTCTCCTCTCTCTCTCTCTCTCTCTCGGAACACTACTTAAAATGTACAAACGTTTTCGGTATGTATGCATAACGGCATGGAAGTGACAAAAATGTATTGTCTGTCTTCAGTGTGTTGTGGTCATAAATTAGCCTAGTAGTGTAGATGTGGCTATATGCAGATATATGTATGGAGTATTAAAACCTCTTTCTCTGGGTATTACTCACCTATAGCGGCATGGTGGTGTAGTGGTTAACACTGTCTCCCCCTAGTGGCACGGTGGTGTAGTGGTTAACACTGTCGCCTCACAGCAAGAAGGTCCAGGGTTCGATTCCCGCTTGGGGACCAGGTTTCCATGATGCCAGGTACCCAGGTGGGGTATCTCCCAGGCCTTTCTGTGTGGAGTTTGCATGTTCTCCCCCTCCGTGCTCACAAGGGTCCCCCCCGATAAGATAAACCCAATGGAAAAACATGCACAACAACAGATCGCTAACTCTGTGGCGTCCTTGACGAAGACGGACAGGAGCACTTGGATTGGTCCCCGGGGCGCGGCTCACGTTGACGCCCTATCTGCTCCCGGCTGCCCAATGGGGGGGAAGGACGACGGGATGGCAAAAGTGCAGAGAGACATTTCATCGGCGACTCAGTGCATGTGTGTGTGTGTTCCTGTGGGTCGCCCATCTCGCGTGTGTGTGTGTTAAACTGCATGACAAATAAAGACTTCTAGTCTAACCAATTATTACCTATCAATCTAATTACCATTGAATAATACTGACTACTAGTGGAAACACAGTGTTCTCACCTGGGTAGCTGGGTAGTGTGGTGGAGGTGAAGGCTCTCGTCTAACACCTCAGAGACCAGGGTGCTGGTAGTGTGGTGGAGATGAAGGCTCTCGTCTAACACCGCAGAGACCAGGCTCCTGGTAGTGTGGTGGAGATGAAGGCTCTCGTCTAACACCGCAGAGACCAGGCTCCTGGTAGTGTGGTGGAGATGAAGGCTCTCGTCTAACACCGCAGAGACCAGGGGGCTCCTGGTAGTGTGGTGGAGATGAAGGCTCTCGTCTAACACCGCAGAGACCAGGCTCCTGGTAGTGTGGTGGAGATGAAGGCTCTCGTCTAACACCGCAGAGACCAGGGTGCTGGTAGTGTGGTGGAGATGAAGGCTCTCGTCTAACACCGCAGAGACCAGGCTCCTGGTAGTGTGGTGGAGATGAAGGCACTCGTCTAACACCTCAGAGACCAGGGTGCTGGTAGTGTGGTGGAGATGAAGGCTCTCGTCTAACACCTCAGAGACCATGGTCCTGGTAGTGTGGTGGAGATGAAGGCTCTCGTCTAACACCGCAGAGACCAGGCTCCTGGTAGTGTGGTGGAGATGAAGGCTCTCGTCTAACACCGCAGAGACCAGGCTCCTGGTAGTGTGGTGGAGATGAAGGCTCTCGTCTAACACCGCAGAGACCAGGCTCCTGGTAGTGTGGTGGAGGTGAAGGCTCTCGTCTAACACCGCAGAGACCAGGCTCCTGGTAGTGTGGTGGAGATGAAGGCTCTCGTCTAACACCGCAGAGACCAGGCTCCTGGTAGTGTGGTGGAGATGAAGGCTCTCGTCTAACACCGCAGAGACCAGGGGCCTGGTAGTGTGGTGGAGATGAAGGCTCTCGTCTAACACCGCAGAGACCAGGCTCCTGGTAGTGTGGTGGAGATGAAGGCTCTCGTCTAACACCTCAGAGACCAGGCTCCTGGTAGTGTGGTGGTGAAGGCTCTCGTCTAACACCGCAGAGACCAGGCTCCTGGTAGTGTGGTGGAGATGAAGGCTCTCGTCTAACACCTCAGAGACCAGCGTCCTGGTAGTGTGGTGGAGATGAAGGCTCTCGTCTAACACCGCAGAGACCAGCGTCCTGGTAGTGTGGTGGAGATGAAGGCTCTCGTCTAACACCGCAGAGACCAGCGTCCTGGTAGTGTGGTGGAGATGAAGGCTCTCGTCTAACACCGCAGAGACCAGCGTCCTGGTAGTGTGGTGGAGATGAAGGCTCTCGTCTAACACCGCAGAGACCAGGCTCCTGGTAGTGTGGTGGAGATGAAGGCTCTCGTCTAACACCGCAGAGACCAGCGTCCTGGTAGTGTGGTGGAGATGAAGGCTCTCGTCTAACACCGCAGAGACCAGGTCCTGGTAGTGTGGTGGAGATGAAGGCTCTCGTCTAACACCGCAGAGACCAGGCTCCTGGTAGTGTGGTGGAGATGAAGGCTCTCGTCTAACACCGCAGAGACCAGGTCCTGGTAGTGTGGTGGAGATGAAGGCTCTCGTCTAACACCGCAGAGACCAGGCTCCTGGTAGTGTGGTGGAGATGAAGGCTCTCGTCTAACACCGCAGAGACCAGCGTCCCGGTAGTGTGGTGGAGATGAAGGCTCTCGTCTAACACCGCAGAGACCAGGCTCCTGGTAGTGTGGTGGAGATGAAGGCTCTCGTCTAACACCTCAGAGACCAGGCTCCTGGTAGTGTGGTGGAGATGAAGGCTCTCGTCTAACACCGCAGAGACCAGGCTCCTGGTAGTGTGGTGGAGATGAAGGCTCTCGTCTAACACCGCAGAGACCAAGGTGCTGGTAGTGTGGTGGAGATGAAGGCTCTCGTCTAACACCGCAGAGACCAGGCTCCTGGTAGTGTGGCTTCGCCAGATGTTCCAACGGGGGTAAGGTGACCTCTGTGTAAGGTCATCTACCAGTAAGCTAGCAACCGCTGCCGTTCTGGTCGCTGTCAACAACACCAGTCCTAGTCACAGGTGTCGCGCTCTCCATTTACTTCTTCAGTTTGAGGAACAAGTCTAAATATCAATATCATAAACAAACAACACAGCAATACTATTCTCAGTAAAGTCAAAGGTATTTGTCTTTTGGAGCTACAGTAATGTTAACAAGTACAGGAACTATTTCTCACTTGTGTAGTTTGACCAACTGTCAACCTAGCATGTGACCATGGTAACCAGTAACCGTGCGAGGTGAAGATACATAGCACACTTCAACTGGCAACAAATTGGTTGCGCCAATCGTGTGACGCGTGTTTCTATCACCGGTTAAGCTTAGGCACTCTTTCGAAGTTGGTTAAGGTTAGAGTTTGTCTTAGAGCAGCGGGCGATAGAACACCAGCCCTGATTCCAAACTCTAACCTTAGCCAACTTCGAAAGAGTGCCTAAGCTTAACCAGTGATAAACTAGGCGTTCGAGGCGGAAATGGGCGCGTCACGCGATTGGGCGCACATGTCACATGACCAGAAACGACAGTGGCCAATCAGATCGCACCATAAACGTCAGTGGCCAATCAGATCGCAGAACGCGAACACGGAACTGGAAATCCGTTGGTAAAAAACTAGACGCCACCTGGGCAGTGAGAGAGCTGCCTGCACATTATGTATTTATGTTTCCCTGTCTAATTCCCTCTGTCTGCTTTTCCACTCCTAGGGACAGGTTGTACCAGCACCCAATTTGAATCCTTGGACATTGGAATACTACTATTTACACCACACGCACGCACCACAGCACACTTTCTCACTCATCCACACACTGCATTGAGCAATAAATTGTTTTGTTAAATTGTTATCACGTGTCATAAATGACCTGTTTGTGACAAGGTACTTTTGAACCAGGGGGAGGGGCCAAACGGTTACTTCTGCAGACTGCTGTATTCAGACAACAGTGGTTATTTGTGTATTATTTGTAGTGTTATTTATTAAACCCTTCAGATGAAGATTCATAAGTTATATAGATTGTTCCTCATTCTCGAACGGACATACGTAAAAGTAACCAAGGAATTCCTTCGTAACTCGATTGACATACTTCTCGAACGGCTTCGGATTGTAAATTCGTTGTAGGATTTATGTAGGATTTACGAACTCGAAAAGGCGGTCGTAAGTCGGACAGACCGGTGTGCGCCCGTGTTTTCAACTGCTTTATCTCGGACAAGTCATTGGGGATTGCCGATACTACAGACATCCGTGGAATTAAATAATTATAATGATAATAAATACGACAATATTTGTATCATTAACAATTACGTTTTGCATTTATAGTCCTGACTCAATGAGGCATCGTGAGCATTATACACACACACTGCAAACTAAATAAATAAGAACTAAACCGATCGCCGCGGATATAGCTACTGTATAGTGGAATATACTGTCTTCTTCTATTATTGTTGGTTTGATTTATGCCTATTGCTAGAAACGGCTTAGTGAGGCAGCCTCAGCGCGCAAGCACACACACACACACACACGTACTGTATACGTGCAAAATTCATTGTTATAGCAAAGTAGGCTTCTATTATTATAATGACTTGTTTTATTATAGTAGTAAGTCCTACCGTAGAACATGACATATTAGCATGACATCTCATTTAGTAATGTCAATACTGAACGACTGCGCGATTGGCTCTTGAAAATACACCTGTGCATTGTATAAAAACTGAACACAACACAACACCTTTACCTGTGACTGTAAACACAACACCTTTACCTGTGACTGTAAACACAACACTACACCTTTACCTGTGACTGTAAACACAACACAACACCTTTACCTGTGACTGTAAACACAACACAACACCTTTACCTGTGACTGTAAACACAACACAACACCTTTACCTGTGACTGTAAACACAACACAACACCTTTACCTGTGACTGTAAACACAACACAACACCTTTACCTGTGACTGTAAACACAACACCTTTACCTGTGACTGTAAACACAACACCTTTACCTGTGACTGTAAACACAACACCTTTACCTGTGACTGTAAACACAACACCTTTACCTGTGACTGTAAACACAACACAACACCTTTACCTGTGACTGTAAACACAACACCTTTACCTGTGACTGTAAACACAACACAACACCTTTACCTGTGACTGTAAACACAACACAACACCTTTACCTGTGACTGTAAACACAACACCTTTACCTGTGACTGTAAACACAACACAACACCTTTACCTGTGACTGTAAACACAACACCTTTACCTGTGACTGTAAACACAACACAACACCTTTACCTGTGACTGTAAACACAACACCTTTACCTGTGACTGTAAACACAACACTACACCTTTACCTGTGACTGTAAACACAACACAACACCTTTACCTGTGACTGTAAACACAACACCTTTACCTGTGACTGTAAACACAACACAACACCTTTACCTGTGACTGTAAACACAACACCTTTACCTGTGACTGTAAACACTACACCTTTACCTGTGACTGTAAACACAACACCTTTACCTGTGACTGTAAACACTACACCTTTACTTGTGACTGTAAACACAACACCTTTACCTGTGACTGTAAACACAACACCTTTACCTGTGACTGTAAACACAACACCTTTACCTGTGACTGTAAACACAACACCTTTACCTGTGACTGTAAACACAACACCTTTACCTGTGACTGTAAACACAACACAACACCTTTACCTGTGACTGTAAACACAACACCTTTACCTGTGACTGTAAACACAACACAACACCTTTACCTGTGACTGTAAACACAACACTACACCTGTACCTGTGACTGTAAACACAACACTACACCTTTACCTGTGACTGTAAACACAACACCTTTACCTGTGACTGTAAACACAACACCTTTACCTGTGACTGTAAACACAACACAACACCTTTACCTGTGACTGTAAACACAACACAACACCTTTACCTGTGACTGTAAACACAACACAACACCTTTACCTGTGACTGTAAACACAACACTACACCTGTACCTGTGACTGTAAACACAACACAACACCTTTACATGTGACTGTAAACACAACACTACACCTTTACCTGTGACTGTAAACACAACACCTTTACCTGTGACTGTAAACACTACACCTTTACCTGTGACTGTAAACACAACACCTTTACCTGTGACTGTAAACACAACACAACACCTTTACCTGTGACTGTAAACACAACACTACACCTGTACCTGTGACTGTAAACACAACACAACACCTTTACCTGTGACTGTAAACACAACACCTTTACCTGTGACTGTAAACACAACACTACACCTTTACATGTGACTGTAAACACAACACCTTTACCTGTGACTGTAAACACAACACTACACCTTTACCTGTGACTGTAAACACAACACTACACCTGTACCTGTGACTGTAAACACAACACAACACCTTTACCTGTGACTGTAAACACAACACAACACCTTTACCTGTGACTGTAAACACAACACAACACCTTTACCTGTGACTGTAAACACAACACAACACCTTTACCTGTGACTGTAAACACAACACTACACCTGTACCTGTGACTGTAAACACAACACAACACCTTTACCTGTGACTGTAAACACAACACCTTTACCTGTGACTGTAAACACAACACCTTTACCTGTGACTGTAAACACTACACCTTTACCTGTGACTGTAAACACAACACCTTTACCTGTGACTGTAAACACAACACCTTTACCTGTGACTGTAAACACAACACTACACCTTTACCTGTGACTGTAAACACAACACTCCGATTGAACTACCATCTTTATATAATTAGGTTTAGAATGGGGTCACATGGTTCCGTTGGTCAGAGACAAATCATTGACCTTAACGAGACACTCGAGACGGAGAGGAGAAACGACACGGCTTTAAGAATGTGCTGATGTTCAAGAAAAGGTCCAACTCCAGGCTTAATCTCCAACTTAACACTAACACCAGACAAAGGCGTTTACACTCCAGTCGAGGTTTTCTCACACATCTTTATTTCAACAGCTGAGGAAACAGTGCGATGTGCGTTCTGACGGTAATGCAAGCCCTCTGGATCCGCACCGCACCGAATGTTCGCAATCATCAACCGGCGGCAACAGCCACACCACGGCACAGATGGACTGCACACGAAAGTTGACTTTATGTCCTATAGTCACGCCATATTATCACCTACAGCACCGCGGTCGGCTGTGTTGTGCACATGCACCGTATTATCGCCATGAAAGCACATTCCGTGGACCTAAGTATTTCCTGCAGAAATAGCTGAACAGCGTCTGCAGGCGTCGGATTCGACGTCAGATCTCCGTTACGGGGAAACCGCTGACTTGGGCCTTTCAGGCCTCTCCCACTATCTGATCCTGTGTGTTGTCTTTCGTTCACTCACTTTGCGAGGCGGAGGTGAAGGAGTTCTCTCCATCCTCAGCTGTGGAAACAGAGGGATTGCTCAGCCTACCGTGAGCGGTGCTTAGCCGCTGTTGACTTATTGTGGACATGTGATATAATACATCCCTTGAACATGAAAGAAAACAGGGCTGAGGTGGTGTTGGTTTTTCCTATCAGCCTTGCTCTGTCATCCTGGGGATTGAACCATAGAGATATGAGCCGGCTGAGCGCCGGGGTTATGCTGACCACGGACACTGGAGCTGATTAGTGCAGTTATTATCAAAATACATGCTTTGTTTCTTTGAAGATTCTCAATGTTGCCCTTCAAGGGATATTTCACTTTAGTACAACGTCAGCAGTCCTCTATGTAAGAGCATCGAAAAGTAAGCTAGCGACCACCGATGTACCTGTCGTCACCTGTCGTCACCTGTTGTCACCTGTCGTCACCTGTCGTCACCTGTCGTCACCTGTCGTCACCTGTCGTCACCTGTCGTCACACTCCTCCCAGGTGTCAGACTCCTCTTTCACTTCCATTCATTTTGGGGTCACTTTAAAGGAACGAGGAATATAAAAGTCACTTTAAGGAAAGAACAGATGTGGTTCTTGTGTATAGTGTAGTTTAGATATAGTAAGTATAGCATAATGACGGAGTTACAATTGTATATTGTATAGTAGTGTACATAGGACCCAGTGCCTTCTCAGGAATTCAGCATGTCTATTTTTATCATGCACATCTTATGTCTTCTTATTACGCGTTTTTGTATGTCTATTTTATTATTGTATTATTGCACAATCGATGCGGGCATGACCACCCGCATTTCACTGTATGCCCTGCTGGTATGTATGTGACAAATAAACCTCTTGAATCTTGAATCACTTGAGGTGTAGTTTGACCAGCTGTCAAATCTTTGGAACCTTTCTTCCATCAAGACAGTGTGTAACCATGGTAACCCCTCCCCAAACACCATGTGCAAGGCAAAGATACACAACACAGTCAAACGTACAACATATTTACTGTAGCTACTTTTATTTACACCCTCTCACACATCCCTACGTACATAATACACTACAAAAAAGGTCACTTTAAGTTAGTAATTAGTATTACTTATTACTTTAGTACTGTATTTTATTCTTATTACTTTTTTATCGTGTCTATTTTTTATTGTATTGTTTGTATTTTCCCACCTGTCCTCTCCTCACTTCACTGGCTCCCTGTCAAGTATAGGATTGACTTTAAGATCTGTCTCCTCACTTACAAAGCCCTCCACTCCCTAGCACCTGCCTACATCTACAACCTTCTTCAACACTACACCCCCTCCCGCTCACTCCGCTCATCCAACTTGGCCCCTCTGAGCGCACCACACTACACACCACACCACACTACACCACACCACACTACACCACACCACACCACACCACACCACACCACACTACCGCCTTAAATCCACAGAAAACAAATCATTCTCCTCCGCTGCTCCCCGACTCTGGAATCAACTCCCATCATCACACATCAAAGAAGCCCCATCTGTAGAAACATTTAAGTCCCACCTCAAAACCCACCTGTTCAACCTTGCATACCCTCACTCCTGACCCTCCAACCCCTGCACCACTTACATTTTCACATCTGTACACACCTATATTTTAGTATTATTATTTATTTGAATGTTCTCTCTGTCTTGTCTCTAAGCCGTCTCCCTCTCTCTGTATTATCCCCACCATGTCGTCATTGTGAAAGTCCATGTACTGTGTTTGTCCATGTACTGTGTTTGTCCATGTACTGTGTTTGTCCATGTACTGTGTTTGTCCATGTACTGTGTTTGTCCATGTACTGTGTTTGTCCATGTACTGTGTTTGTCCATGTACTGTGTTTGTCCATGTACTGTGTTTGTCCAGTACTGTGTTTGTCCATGTACTGTGTTTGTCCAGTACTGTGTTTGTCCATGTACTGTGTTTGTCCAGTACTGTGTTTGTCCATGTACCATAATATAATGTATGTAAAGCGCTTTGAGATACCTTATGTAAGGGGCTATATAAAATAAATGTATTATTATTATTATTATTATTATTATTATTATTATTATTATTATTATTATTATTATTATTATTATTATTATTTTATTATTATTATTATTATTATTATTATTATTATTATTATTATTATTATTATTATTATTATTATTATTATTATTATTATTATTATTATTATTATTATTATTATTATTATTATTATTATTATTATTATTACTTTTTGCACGATCCAGGCGGGCATGGCCACCTACATTTCACTGCATGCCTTGTGTCTGTCTGTGACAAATAAAACTCTTGAATCTTGAATCCTCCCACAGTACCTTGCACAGCAGGCCAACACACTACTGGGGCCGACATCAAAGGCAATTTGATGTTCAAGAATTCCATCTTTAAGTGCCCTTGTGTTAAAGTGAGTGTCTAGACGTAGACATGACAACGCACAAGGGAAAACAACACAGGCAAAGTGATGAATCTCATTAAACCATTCTGAAGCACACGCAATTAGATTACAACTAAGTGCGGGACCCATATAACCCAGGACCGAGGTTCAAGTCCAGTTCAGTGTATTCTGGGAAAACTGTGCTGGATGTCCATCCCATCCTGCTGCGACTTTTTCCAGCTAATCAAATGGAATTTCAATATACTTTTGTGTTTCAACCAGTGGAGGAACCCAGGCTCCAGCTGGAGAATAAAGTGCCTGCTGCCATCTAGTGGTCACTAGCGGTTTTTGTTTATCATTCACCTCCTCACCTCCTCAGATGTTTGAAAGCTAAAAAGAAATGTGGATCTTAATGATATTCTCTCTCTCTCTCTAAAATGTATTTATTTATATATAAATGTATTGGATTATATAGAGCGTTTATACATATAATTAACAATAGAATAAAATTATATTATGTGTGATGAATAGTTAAAAAAGGGTACACTATGACTTGTTTATCTGTTTCTCTTTTTGTTGTCTTGTTTTTTATTATTATCTTTTGTATATGTCAAATGAACAGATATGTTTTTGTTTTTATACTTGTTCGAAAATACTAATCTTTTGTTCATTCATTCATTCATTCATTCATTCATTCATTCATTCATTCATTCATTCATTCATCCATTAATTGATTGATTGATTGAAAATTGTATTAACAGATTGCAGAATGGGTCCAATACAGTACGGCTCAATACACACAATTGTTAAGGGGATGCAGACCAGAGAAAGACTTTCGTCTTGTTTACATCAGGGTCCCCCATTTTCAATTCATCATAACATAATATGACATATATGACATATGATAGACAGTACTGCTACATCTATACATTTATGACATACCAGATCTACAAATACAGTACTGTTTATGATACAAAAAATTTAAAAGTCTAAAAAGAGAGTATATCCATTTGATGGGGAAGAAACTGTACATTGGAGGAGGTTGGGTAGGTGGGGGGGGGGGGGGACTGTATAGGAGGGGGTTGGGTTAGGACATTTACAGGGGCCAGTTTCGAATTGCAGTCTCCCGTAGGTGCTCTTTGAGAGCGGTTTTGAAGGTGGGTAGTGATTCACATTCCTTTACGGCTGTGGGTAGGGCGTTCCACATTGATGTGGCATAATTGCGAAACGTATTTAGTCCCTTGTTTTGTTTCATTCCTTGTTTTGTTGCAGTGAACTGGTTCAAGCGGTTCAGTTCAGCCCACAGCTCCTGTGTCTACAGCCCCGTCTCCCCGGCTCCTTAATGTTAACAACCGGGTCTGGCTGCTTGTGTTTCCCATTGATTCTTCCTCTTACAAGAACTTGATTTTCTGGTTATATGCTGAAAGGTCACGCTAAGAGCCAGCGGCCTCCTCCCGCTTCCCACCCTGTTGTCCTGTTGTCCTGGTGAGATGGATACTTGACACCGAGAGATAGATACTTGATCCTCCTGCTTCTCGCACACTTCCTCATTCCCTCTGCATCAGTGGAGTGGAGGACGTTTACAAAGAGGAAAATGAGCTGAGTAGCTGTTAGATTAGCTACTCGGAAACATACAGTACTTAAAGAGGCACTTCACCCAAAGAAAACAATGCTCATTTATTTTGCACACGTCCAAAAACTCTAAACAGTTTTGCACACGTGAATCTACTTTGACAGTTTTATTGAGAGTAAATTAGTTTGAATATGGCCACCAGCGAGGTCATCGGGGACATTGAATCCTTGTGTTGTGTTAAATTAAATGATAAGGTAGCAGTCCCTATAAGTCAAGGTATTGCTATCTTTTCATCCTTTCATAATTTTTACAGAGCTGTAATTAACTAAATTCAAGCAGTGTCCCTTTAAAGAGAAACGTGTGTTTAGATTGTGAGATCACAAACACTGGTTTTAGACATGTTGAAATAATATATTATTATCATTGTACGTGAGGAGAGCTTCACTTGATTTGACTGTATTTTAAATCACAGGCATTTCCTGACCCCAACAACGTAGCATGACTTGCTAAAATAGTTTCAAGAATAATTCATTGTCAATTTACTCAAGATAAATGTAATTATTTTTTTAGCTTATACTTCCCCAACACTATATGCATTTGTGTCCAAGTGTTGGAGCAGTTTATGGGTTTAGGTGTTATATTACAGAACTCTTAAAGGAACACACCAACATTGTGGGACATGTGCTCACCATCTTCTCTATGGTCAGACGAGAAGATAGATACCAATCTCCTCTCTGTGGGTTCAATCTTCTGTAGTGTGGTAGTGAAAGGGTTAACCCTTTGTCGTGTGGCAGTGAAAGGGTTAACCGTCTGTATTGTCTGACTCTGGAGGAGATGGTAAAGCACAGTTCCCATGATGTTGGCATGTTCCTTTAAGGGTTATTATGTGCCTTGCTCAAGGGCACTTTGGCAGAGATGGTGAGCAGCACCGCATAATATTATACCAGCCACCGTTCAATTGCCGGCTCACAGCTGGAATTCACCCTCCTGTCAGTACTGGGGGATCGAACCAGTGACCTTTGACCTACTGGTCCCGCCTCTTTACCTCTGTGGCCACCTGCTGCCTGACACCCCAATATAATTTACATTTACATTTACATTTAGTCATTTAGCTGACGCTTTTATCCAAAGCGACTTACAAGTTCTGTACGACAAGACAGCAAGAAGAGCACAACTCCATCAGCTGAGTAACAATATTCATCAAAGTGTTGCGTGTTACAGTGTAGGTTAGTTTATTAGGACAAGTGCATGACAGTAAGGTTAGTCAGGGTTAGATTTCTTTTTATTTTTTATTATCATTTCAGATAATGGTTGAAGAAGTGAGTCTTTAGTCGCCGGCGAAAGATTGGACGGGTTTCGGCTGTCCTAACTGGGGTGGGTAGTTCATTCCACCATTGTGGGGCAAGGACTGTATAATAAATACAATTGGCACGTGTCGTTGAAAAACCACGTCCAGAACCAAGCATGTGTTCGAGAGGATACTACACTATAGGATGTCTGTGTACTATAGGCTCTATAGGCTCTTGTCATGGCTCCTTCACCCCCCAGCCTGGCACTGTGTGTGGGGGAACATGTGTCCGTGAGGAGGCACTGTGTGGGGGAACATGTGTCCGTGAGGAGGCCAGAGCAGATGAGAGGTCTCATTGTGTTCACCGGTTTATGAATGCAGCAAAACAATCTCCTTGTGACGGGAGAATGAATGAATATTCACCAGCCCCCATTCGAAGGGGGGGGGGGGGGCACCTGGAGATGACATGACCGCACTGGCGACACTGACCGCCCTGCACCGATCTGACATGGGTCTGTGGCTGCTAGGGTCCTGGCGAGAGTGCGTAAACACATCACACCCGTCCTCCACTCACTTCACTCACTGGCTCCCCATCGCCACCCGGACCCAATACAAAATATCCCTTCTGACCCATCTGGCCCCCGTAAATGTCAGAACCCCCCCCCCCCCCCCTCCTAATGTACAGTTTCCTCCGCCGCGTATGTATATATTTTCTGTTATGATCTCTGTTTAACAGTACTGTATATTTGCATATCTTGTATGTCACAAATGTAACAGTACTGTATATCTGTATGTCATGTTTGTCATAAATGTCAGGATATATATATGTATATCTGTATGTTGTGTATGTCATATATGTCCTGATTAATTGAAAATGGGGGACCCTGATGTAAACAAGACGAAAGTCTTTCTCTGGTCTGCTTCCCCTTAACAATTGTGTGTATTGAGCCGTACTGTATTGTACACATTCTGCAATCTGTTAATAAAGTTTTCAATCAATCAATCAGTACATCCACGGAAATGCCCCCTCCCCCCCCCCCCCCCCCCACCTCAAAGATCTCCTCACCCCAGAACCCTCCACCCGTAACCTTCGCTCCGCCAACACAAACCGCCTCCTTCCCCCCAGGACCAAGCTCCACACCCTGTGGAACGCCCTCCCTGACTATACCTGGGAGCACCAGTTTCCTTTAAAAGAGGACTTAAAACATCACCTCTTCACCAAAGCCTTCCCTTAGTTTTAACCTTTTACACATGCCTTGTGTGTTTTATCCCTTTTTTCTATGTTTTTATGCCTTGTTTTTTTTTATTGCCTATGTTTTTAAAGCCTATGTTTTTACCCTGTAGCATTCTGCGATTTGGTTTCCAAATGTAGCGTGCACTACTAATTGAATGTATTATTATTATTATTATTATATTATTATTATTATTATTATTATTATTATTATTATTATTATTATTATTATTATTATTATTGTTATTATTATTATTATTATTATTATTATTATTATTATTATTATTATTATTATTATTATTGTTATTGTGTCGAGAGCAAAGGTTGGGATGGAGGCCTGTACAGTATGTCACATGTGTGTGTGACTGTGTGTGACTGTGTGTGTCTGTGTGTGTCTATCTATGTGCAAGTTTGTGGCCATGTGTTTGTCCTTGACTGTGTGTGTGCATATTATGTGTGTGTGCGTGTCTATGTGTGTGTTTGTTCTTGTGTGTTTAGTTATTTGTATTGTGTGTGTGTGTTGTGCAGGACTGTGCAGGTCTGTCATATTTTTGTACATATTTCTCTGCATGCCATGCCCGCTCATGCTTGCTGTGTGGGCGCGTCGGGGCGAGTCTTAAGACAACGTATCCGTCCTTAACCCTTTCACTGCCACACGACAGAAGGTTAGCCCTTTACTAATGATGCTAATGATGGAGCCTCGCCGTCGGTTGTGTGATAGTAAAGGGCTAACCTTCTGTATTGTCACAGTGAAAGGGTTAACCGGCTGTCGTGTGGCAGTGAAAGGGTTAATATCTTGGCGTGAAGAGTCCACTCCCTCGGCCGGACGGAGTTCCCTCTGCCTACCTATCCGGTTACATAATCCCTTATTATGGGATGGGAGTGGACGCCGCGGACCAAAACAACAACAGCAGTGGAGAGTAGTGTGTGTGTGTCCCCCCCCCCCGCCCCCTCTGCCTGCTTCCCATCTGTTGGAATGAAACTAATCTTTAGAAGTATTCCTGTCACCTGTGTGTGTGTGTGTGTGTGTGTGTGCGTGTGTGCGCACGTGTGTGTGTGTGTGTGTGTGTGTGCGTGCGTGTGTGTGCATGTGAAATATATATTCATCATATGCATCAATGTTAAACTTTGAGTCCACCATGATGTTGATTGATTTACAACCTAAAGAAATAATAACAACAACAACAACAACAACAACAACAACAACAACAACAACAACAACAACAACAACAACAACAACAACAACAACAACAACAATGTTTCTTCCCCTCACCTGTCAGACTTCTGAATCAAAACTCTTCTTAGCCCACTGCACCTCACTGTGTATATAGCCATAACTTATGTAGACTTTATTTTAATGATTATTTTAATGATTATTTTGTATTCTCACCATTGCACTTTACTGTACAGTTTTATTTATATGTGTCTTATATTGCAACTGACTGTTGATTGTCACATCCTGGTTAGACGTACACAATCACAGTCTTGTACTGTGTAATGGCAATAAAGTGAATCTAATCTAATGACAACAACACCTATCACTTCAAACATACCATACTTCCCATCCTAGCAGTGATCAATACTGTGTAAGTTATACTAGAGCCTACTGTAACCAAACAACCTTAAAGTTAGGGGCCTACAGATCAATACTGTAACCTATACTATAGCCTACTGTAACCAAGCAACCTTAAAGTTAGGGTCCTACAGATCAATACTGTAACCTATACTATAGCCTACTGTAACCAAACAACCTTAAAGTTAGGGCCTTACAGATCAATACTGTAACCTGAGTGGGTGTGTATCTGTTAGTGGCTTGATGTGATGGAAATTAGTCAGAAGGATTACGACAAGCATCTGTATCTCCAGTATGCACCCTCCCAAGTGATGATGTTTGGAGGGCGTGGAGGAGATGTATTATAGGACACGAGTGTCAGCTTCCTCATGGTTGCATTGATCCATTGGTGGACTGTTTCCAACATGGTGGACTTGATCACCTGCAGTGATGTAGACATCCTTGTCATCTGGGAACTGTCCATCTGTTAACAACTTATTTGACAGGAATGAGAAAATGTCTTGTTACACCTGGCGCAACTAACTCCTCGTCAACAGAAATATCTCTACTTGACGTGTATTGTGTCTAGCACAATAAAAGCTTTCCCATAGAGCTCTGAATGATGTTTGAAGTGCTGCATTCTCAGCTTATTTGCTGTCTTCTTCTGTGTTTTCTTCTCATGGAACAACAGTAAGTTATTTCGCTTTATCGGTGCTGTCAGAAGTCTGTCATTTGATTCAAGCACTCTTCCTGAAATTGTTGTACTGCTCTTGTCCCGTAGACTCGAGTTGATGGACAGATACGGCAGCAGCCGCAGACTCACACACCTTATTGTCTAATAAAAATAACCAGGTCTTTACTGCCCTCCTCAAAGGGATTCCCATTGCTCAGCAACACCTCCATCAGGTCTTTGGCATGGCGTTGACATTGGTGCTGAGATGCAGATCCTTTCTTGTGATGAGGACGTTCTTCACAATCATCGTTTGTTCTTCACAATCAACTGTTGTTTACAGTTCTCATATCTAACTCAGTTCTCCACATATTTATTGTCTCATTTGTGTGAAATATCATATAATATATGCTCCAATCATGTTTATTTTATTTTTATTCAATTACTCATTCATGAAAACCTAGGTACAGGCACCAACATCACCATTCTAGGTTCAATAGAATAAAGGTTATGAAGCGTAATTCGAAATAAATACAGAAATTGCAGCCATCTTTGATTTTTGCCATACCAGAATATTCAAAACATCAATATTTGAACTCCAGTTGATTCCTCACACAGTATTAACTTAAAATAGCAATACAAAATTATATTACACAGCAATTGTGTGAACATTAAGACGTTTTTAAAGAATTCATGATTTTGATTGTGGCCATTTTGGATACATTTTTATTAAATTCAACTGGTTCCTTGACACTCAAGCCCAAATTGTTCTATAGATCCTTATCTTCAAATTAGAAGTGAAAACTAAACTTTCGCATATACATTTTAAATGACTGAGTGTCCAGGCACCCCACTATCAGAAAAGTGTGTGGTTTTCTGGTCAGCATCTCTGGCAGCTTATGGTCAGTAGCATTGTTCGTCAAATAATAATAACTTTATTTGTATAATAATAATAACTTTATTTGTATAGCACTTTTCATACAGAGGTTGCAGTTCAAAGTGCTTCACAACAGTAAAAAATACAGTAGTGTTGAACTTGAGTGTTACACCCTGAGTGCATAGTAAAATAGACATATTAGCATGGTAGGTAGTAGTATACGAATAGTAACATAGTACATAGTAGTAAGGTACTACTAAAAGACAGTTATTTATATATATATTATATTGTAGAAATCATCAGAATAGAGAAACGCACAATTTCTATCAGTTGACAACACAAAGCCGTGTGTCATTTATTTCGCAGTAGCACAAGTGACAGCTGTCAGAACTATGCCGTGCTAGCTTCTGACAGCTCGTAGTAATCAAACATTTATCAATGAAACCCCACACAGGGCGTCTCCTCTCAGCCCAACCCAAAACCAACCTCCTTAAAGTGACAGTGCCCCATCAACACATCAAAACAATACCATGGGGAATTATGTCTCTATAGAACCCACTACAATATAAATATTATATTTATTAAGAAGGCTATTTATTTATTTGCATCTCAGATATTGATTGAAGAGGTGTGTTTCTATATGGGTGACATGTCCCCATACACAGGGCATACGAGGGCATTCGCATGCAGTCACCAGCTCTCCACCCAATCCAATGGCTATATGGGAGATTTCCCACGACCTGTTAAGAAGGCACTCTCTTACGTTAAGACAGCACTCTCTTATGCCACCATCGCCAAAACACCAAAAGAGCATCAAATCACTGACCTCTAGGACCATCATTCAGGTCATAGTACCAGTTACTGTAGATTACATTGAAATGTATTGTCATCATACAGCATAAGTACATTACAATGAAAATAAGGGTGGCATCCAACCCCAGTGCAAATGTAACAGTAAAGTGCAATAGTAATATTAATATACTATATATATATTAATATATATATATATTAAGCTGGGTATAAGATATATACATTTGTTCTACTGAGTATAATGCTAATCACATGTATGTACAGAGTTGTAATATATTTAAATGTTTCAAAAATGTTATGTACCCCAGTTGCTATTGCATGCACATATTTGTGTTTTATTACACGTATATGTACATACATACCAACTATCCTGTTTTATTCTCCACCCATCCATAGCAACACTATTATCACCGACATCTAAGAAGGGGGATCCCCCCTTGAACGGCCCTTATTTTTATTTTTTTTTTCTCCTTTTTCCTCCAATTTTCTCCCCTCCCAATGTTAGTCATTATGCCAATTCCCAATCCCCTTCCTGGTCGCTGCACACTTACCCCCCACAGTCGGTCTGGGAGAGTGGAGGCTATCACGTGCTTCCTCCGACACACGTCCAGCCAATCAACCGCTTCTTTTCACCTGGCAGCGCGGACTCTCACTGAGAGGGTGTAACGTGTGGAAGGATCACACTACCCCCCTTAGATCCTATCCGCACTGAGCAGGCGCCCCGACCGAACTGTAGGAGTCGCTGTTTACAACGACCCGGACCCACCCCGCCAGCTTTCCCACCCTCTAATACTGCCAATTGTATTAGTGTGAACGGCCAGCCAAGCTGGTGACAACACCGGAGCTGTGAGCGTCTCCGGCGTTGGTGACGAACACAATCTCCGCTACGCCACCTGACCGCCCCTTCCTCCTCCTCCTCCTCCTGCTCCTAATCCTCCTCTTCCTCCTCCTGCTCCTCCTCTTCCTCCTCCTCCTCCTCCTCCTAATCCTCCTCTTCCTCCTCCTCCCCTCCTGCTCCTCCTCCTGCTCCTCCTCCTCCTCCTCCTCCATGGGGAGCAGCGTACTGGCTCATGTTAGGCAGGCCATGCATTATGCAGCAGCTTAGGCCAGTGCGCGGGATCTTCATGTTCTTGGCTACAGTCCACCTGTTGCTGCTCTGGTCGTAGCGCTCCACGTTGGAGATGGGGTTTTTGTCACTGTGGCCTCCAACCACGAAGAGCAGGTCGTCCAGCACCGCGATGCCAGGGTCTCTGCGGGGGGTGAGCATGGCGGGCAGGGCGCTCCAGGAGTCAGTCAAGGGGCTGTAGGCCTCCGCGCTACGCAGGTAGTTTACACCGTCAAACCCTCCCACCTGAGGACAGGACACATGAGAGGAATGTTTTAGTGTGTGGTTAAGGCAGGCAGGCAGACAGACACTGTATTAATCCATTTAGGGAAATGAGGGCATCACAGAAGCATTGAAAGTCAAATTATACATATCTATAAAAATATCTAGTATAAAGCATTTGTCTCCGTGTGCAGTTACCACATAGACTTGTCCTCCGTACGCAGCGACTCCCACTCCGCTACGCCTGCTGCTCATGGGGGCGATCAGAGTCCACTGGTCGGTGTCTGGGCTGTAGCACTCAGCTGTGGACAGATACCCCGTCCAGGTGAAGCCACCACAGATGTAAAGCTGTAATAAGAAAGAATATTCTAATTTAGTTTATATATCCCATTTGATTTCATTCTACTTTAATTGTCTGTGTTAATGTTGATGCACCAAAGGACCCAGACACATCTTTTGTATGTGCAAGCTTACTTGGCAATAAAGACATTTATGATTTCTGATCTAACGTTCCTTGTGTTCATCTAGCTTCTAGCACCTTGTGTCCCTCAGTTCCACCCACCTTGCCCTGGAGGGATGCTGCGCCGGCGTGGCACCTGTGCTCCAGCATGGGTGGGATCACTGTCCACTGGTTGGTTTCAGGCTCGTAGCGCTCGGCGGTGTTCAGAAGCACGTCTCCGTCGAACCCTCCCATGGCGTAGATACAGCCGCCCAACGCGACCACGCTGAGATGACTGCGGTGTGAGTGCATGGGAGCCGCCTGCAGCCAGCTGCGAGTGACAGGGTTGAACCTGCACACACTGCTGAAATACTCGACACCATTTGTGCCACCGAGGCAGTAGACCAGACCGTGGAGATAAGCGGTGCCGTGGAAGGCCCGGGGACTCTCCGCCTCAATGCTCACGTCCATCCATCCACCGGCTCGGATATCGTAAGCCTCCATGCTATTGGTCTGGATGCCGCCACTCCAGCCTCCGATGGCCAATAGGACCTCCTGGGGCAGGCGTGGGCGCGTCAGGGGGTTTGGGATCCTGTCGGAGCCAGGGGGGTTCAGGACGCTGAGGATGAGGGGCCTGCAGTCGTGGCTGTCCCTCACCACAGGGTTGTTCTGGACGTTGCTCCTGAAGTAGTCAGGCCTCATCAAGCCCATGCGAACCTGGGAAGAGACAAGCAGACAGCGGGTACAACTTAGGCATAGGTTGTAGAGAACCACTGTACCAGGGAACCTAGTGTTGTTTTAATGTAATGCACAGTAATACAATTAGTTACCTTGGGCAGCAGCAAAGGGATGTGTGTTTTACGCTCCTCACGGCAGTGGTCGATCCAACGGAGGACGGCCTTGAACACCGTCTCCTCACTCTTCACGTTCAGGTCATCCCTCTTGATGATGTCCACCAGTTGCTGCAGGGACAGCTCCACAAACTCCTGTGAGACACGCAACATCTCCTCAAAGTGGCACACGATGAAGAGATGGGCCTTGCGCATCAGGTCAGGGCAGCAGTAGATGTCCGCGAACCTCCAGATGCCGACACAGTTTTCCAGAGACAGCTGGCCTTCTAGGAAGTCAGAGCACGCTCCGACTATGCCAGTGACGCGAAGCTGGTCTGCAGCCACCAGAAGCTCTTTCACGTTCTCTGCTGTCACCAGCACAAAGCGTGTGTAGGCGTACTCTATGATGAGCTGCATCATACCCGGGGACACCCCAGGGATAGTGTAGACTGCTTTCTCTGAGTCGCTCCAGTGAGTGAAGAGGGCTCTGTGGGATGCAGAGTATAGAGATATCTGATGAGTAAACAGTAAGCAACATTCTGTCCTGTGTACTAATATATTTTCACTGTAGAAGTATAGGGTCTTAGCACAGTAGAAGTATAGTATCTTTTTACAGTAGAAGTACAGTATAGTATCTGTTTACAGTAGAAGTACAGTATAGTATCTGTTTACAGTAGAAGTGCAGTATAGTATATTTTTACAGTAGAAGTACAGTATAGTATCTGTTTACAGTAGAAGTACAGTATAGTATATGTTTACAGTATAAGTACAGTATAGTATCTGTTTACAGTAGAAGTACAGTATATTATCTGTTTAGAGTAGAAGTACAGTATAGTATCTGTTTACAGTAGACGTACAGTATAGTATATTTTACAGTAGAAGTACAGTAAAGTATATTATTACAGTAGAAGTACAGTATAGTATCTTTTTACAGTAGACGTACAGTATAGTATCTGTTTACAGTAGAAGTACAGTATAGTATCTGTGTTATGCTTGTCATTGACCTTCTCTAAGCTCGCTGTCGAGTCAATGCAACACAACAAGGAGACGGCAGTCAAAGTAGGTTTATAAGAAATATTTAATAAAATAATTACCATGGATGAAGAAATGAGGAAAACTAAAGTAACGACAAACAAGGACACAAACTACACAGACAGGATCAGCACCAGACAAAGGGGAAAACAGAATACTTATACATGAGGGAATGACGAGACAAGACACACCTGGGTTAATTGTAAATGGGTACAGCTGGGGAGAGAACGATAGGGACTACAACTAGACATGACGAATCACATTAGGAGCGCCTGATCAGGGCACAAACATAGACCCACACATAACACCCCCCCCTCAAATTTATGGCCACAACCCCAAGTCGCAAAGGGGAAGTGGACATAAACAGAGAAGCAACCCGACACCAAAAAGGAATATATACATAAATAGATCATGAGACAATGATACTGATATCAACTGTACCGACAGCCCCTATATAGATGGCCATAACCCCCCCAACACATTCTGTGTGACCGCACAGCCCACAAATTACAGGGCACAGCCTCAGTAGGGGAAAACAATGGTCGAAAAACAAGGAGCAGCCTCACTCCTCATCACTCCCGACTCCTAGAAGACAGAGCAAAATCATTATCAACAAAAAGAAAAACAACAACGCTGCCCACACAACCCCATGAGCAAACAGCACAAACCCCCCCACCACTGACTACAGCCGCGATAGCGCGTCAGCCAACACATTGTCCTTGCCCTTGACGTGTACCATGTCAATATCAAAGGCTTGCAGGAAAAGGCTCCAGCGCATTAGCCGCTGGTTCGAATTCCGCATCCTGCCTATAAAGACCAATGGGTTGTGGTCTGTGTATATTTTAACCGGTAACTGAGAGGAGCCAACATACACCTCGAAATGGGAGAGGGCCAAAACCAAAGCCAATGCCTCTTTCTCGATTGTCGAGTAGCGCCTCTGGTGTACATTAAACTTCCTGGAGAAATATGACACTGGGTGCTGAATACCCCCGTCATCGTCCTGTAAGAGCACTGCGCCGGCGCCCAACTCACTAGCATCCACAGCCAACTTGAAATGTTTCGTGAACACAGGCGCTGCAAGGACAGGCCACTGACCAGAATGGACTTCAATTGTTGAAACGCGAAGGAACACCTAGGCGTCCACTGAAACGGGATCTTCGGACTCAACAGATCTGTAAGGGGAGAGGCTACCGCCGAAAAGTTCCTGCAAAACCCCCTATAATACCCCGTCATCCCCAAAAAGCACCGGAGATCCCGACGTGTAGCTGGCTCTGGGAAGCCAAGTATAGCCTCCACCTTAGAATGGACAGGGCGGACCTCCCCCCGCCCCACTACTTTGCCAAGATAGGTGACGGTCGCCCTGCCGAACTCGCACATGGCCAGGTTCAATGTCAAGTTCGCCTTAACAAGCCGCTCAAACACCTCCCGCAAACTAGCTATGTGCCCCTCCCAATCGTCAGAGTAAATGACGAGGTCGTCGAGGTAGGCCTCACAACAAGCCACGCCCGACTGCACCTGATTCACCAACCTCTGGAAGGTCGCAGGCGCGTTGCGCATCCCAAACGGCATCACCGTGTATTGCAGGAAACTGTCAGGTGTCACGAACGCAGAAATTAGTTTAGCACGGTTCGTAAGTGGCACCTGCCAGTACCCTTTCAGCAAATCCAGCTTAGTTACGAAAGACGCGCTCCCCACCCTGTCGACACAGTCCTCCATTCTGGGCAATGGGAAACTATCCGGCCTAGTCACATTATTTACCCGGCGAAAATCAGTACAAAATCTATCTGTCTTATCAGATTTATCCACCAATAAGCATGGCGAGCTCCACGGGCTGAAACTAGGCTCAGCGATTTCATTAGCGAGCATATATTCCACCTCCTTCTGTAACCGTGCCCGCTTATGTGGATTCACGCGATACGCGTGCTACTTAATGGGAAATGCCTCCCCCACATCGATGTCATGATGCAATACATTCGTGCGCGAAGGGATATCGGAGAAAAGCTCACCATGAGTCCTAACCAGACTCATGATATCATCTCGCTGTAGCTCTGATAAATGGCCCAGACGACAGCCAAGAGTGACCAAAGACTCAGTGTTTGTCAAACGTCCCTCCACGACCGCCTTAGACGGAATAATTACGTCATCTTCCAGTCCACCAGCGCCCTCTGAAAAAATAAGACTGTCATTACTCACATCAACACTAGATGGGGCCAACACACAAGCCGACGCCGGCACAGCGGGCACAATAGTACTGTCAACAGGACCCACCAGAGGATCCCTTGTATAAAATGACTTAATCATATTAATATGACACAAGCGGGACTTCCGCCCACGATCCGGTGTCTCAATTAGGTCATTCAGTTCCCCTACCTTTTCCCTAACCCGATACGGCCTACTAAACCGAGCCTGTAGGCTGGACCCTGTTACCGGAAGTAATACCAAGACCCTCTCCCCTGGCACAAACGTCCTATCCCGAGCCTTCCTATCATACCAGCCCTTCATCCGTTTTTGTGTCAATCAGATTTGTTCTCGCCAGATCACATGCCCTCTTCAGCTTTTCCCTAAAACCACAGACGTAGTCTAATAGGTTCTTCGGCTCACTCTCCCCCAACCATTTCTCCCTCAACAACCTGAGCGGCCCCCTAACTGAATGCGCAAATACCAACTCTGCAGGGCTAAAACCCAAAGATTCCTGCACCACTTCCCTTGCGGCAAACAACATCAAATGAACCCCCTCATCCCAATCATCCTCCGTGTCACAACAGAACGCCCGAAGCATAGTCTTTAACGTGGAGTGGAACCTTATTAACGCCCCCTGGGACTCCGGGTGGTATGGACTAGAGAAACTATGTGATATATCCAGCTGTTTCAAAACCTGCGAGAAGATACGAGATAAGAAATTCGTACCTTGATCGGATTGGACCACGCGAGGTAAACCGAACACAGAGAAGAACCTCACCAAGGCCTGTGACACTGTCTTGGCCGTTATCCGTTTCAACGGAATTGCTTCGGGAAAGCGTGTGTTGGCACACATAATGGTCAAAAGAAAACTATTACCTGCTTTAGTTCTAGGGAGCGGACCCACACAATCAATAATAACCCTCTCAAAGGGTTCCCCCACTGCCGGGATAGGGTAGAGCGGCGCCAGTGGAATGACGTCATTAGGTTTCCCCACCACCTGACACGTGGAACACCCCCTGCAGTGCTGCACCACATCCCGTTTCAACCCTGGCCAAAAAATATTATGCAGCACTCTATCAAATGTTTTGTTGACCCCCAGATGTCCTGCAAGCCTATGATCGTGAGCCAAACAAAGAATATCATGACGGTACTTAAAAGGAACCACAACCTGCGTCACCACATTCCAATCATTCTCCAATGACGCATCGAGGTCAGGAGACCATTTATGCAGCAACACCCCGTCTCTCAGGATATAACAACTCTTAAGACCCTTACTCTCTCTCTCCCCCACAGTGGACGCAAAAAGACCTGACAGGCTTGAATCCCTAACCTGTTCCGCGATAAGTTCCTTGCGAGCGAAAGAAAACCCAGCCGTGCTACTGGCAGCCTCAGCCGAGGAAATAGTGGGCAGCAACGAACCGAGACCGGCTGAAATAGATGAAACAACATTATCAGACTCAAGATGGTCAATTGTAGGAGCAAGCTGAGACGATGACAATGAGCCAGGTTGCCCCGGGAGCGCCCCCTCCCTCTCAGGCTCCTGTGGAACCACAACCTGGAGATCATCCCCAAGTGGGCCACTAAGCTCAGGCACCCCGTCGTCAGCCGCTACGATGGTGTCGAACAAGTCCACATCGCCCTTTTCCTCGGCCCGAGCTTTAACAACCATGGCCCGGGTTACTGCACATGAGGAGAACACCCTCGGATACGCCTCTGCCAGGGCATCTACCGCACCAGACTGTGCTGGCACACAAGTCACATCTGCCTTCACGAGGACCCTACCCCCTGCCAAATCGTTCCCGAGAATTAGTGACACCCCCGCAACTGGAAAGCAACTTTCTACCCGAATTACCACTGGGCCCGACACCAACTCAGATGTCAGGTGGACAGTGTGAAGCGGGACTTTCATCACATGCATCCCAAAAGACCTAACCGTTATCCCAGCATCCACCTCTGAACCACTGTCGAAAGGCAACACATCTCTCCGAATAAACGACTGGGATGCAGCTGTGTCCCTTAATATGGTCACAGGAACCCTCACCCCATCGCTCGATAATGATACAAACCCCCCATGCTGATAAACGGTAGGTAAGCTTTAATATCCTCACCCCTTTTGTCGTACTCAACCGATGTGTGTGTGGGTGCCATCACCAACGAAATCTGCTTACTGGGGCGAGTAAGGGCAAAACAATTATCCTTTATATAGCCTCTTCTGCCACAGTTAAAACACTCTGTTTCAGACCTCACGCCCCGCTCAACAACCTCGCCCCTACTGATACCACCAGGGCCCGCAGTCTTGTCGCCGTACCCCCACCTCGGCCTACTCTCCACACTGCGCACAGGGTAACTTGGTCTGTCAAAGAGTGTCTTGTGCGTTAGTACAAACCCGTCCGCCAGGCTCGCAGCCACCGAGCACTCGGTTACTTTATGCTCATTCATGTACAAGGCAACATTGTCGGGCAAACAATACGACTTGAACTCCTCAAGGAGCACGAGTTCCCGCATCTTATGTAGGGTGTCCACTTTCTCCGACACGCACCACCGATCAAACAATAACTCTTTCTCATACGCAAACTCCACATAGGTCTGCAAGCTGTTTTTCCTCAGAGCACGGAACCGCTGCCTGTATGCCTCAGGCACCAGCTCATATGCCCTGAGAATCGCAGCCTTGACCATAGCGTAGTCCTGGGTGTTCGGGCACAGCGACGCATACACCTGTTGCGCTTTACCCGTAAGGACGCTCTGGAGCAGCAACGTCCAGTGTTCGACCGGCCTCCTCAGTGTCGTGGCTACATTTTCGATAAAACTGTGGTACGAGACGTAGATATTTAGTTACATCTAACCTATCCTCAGGGTGTGCCGCCCGCGCCTCTACCCCAAGCCTCCTGAGTTCGAGCTTGTGCGTGCGAGTGCGCTCCGCTTCGGCTTGGTCACGGTCAACACGCTCCAACTCATGCACGCGAGTCCGTTCTGCCTCCGCACGCACACGTTCCGCCTCCGCATGTTTTAGCTGTTCAAACTTAAACTCTAATTCTAATTTCCGCAGCCCTAGTGAGCCATCAGAGGCTGGGTCTAACTCCTCATCATCAACAGAGCCCTGCAGCACCTTCTGGGCGGTCAGAGCATCCACCAATACTCCCCGCTGCTGCTCCTTCCTCATGCCCGGGGCAAGCTTAACCCCATAATGCTCTGCTATCCCCGCCAACTCCTCTTTTGTGCATACGCCCAACAAGCCCACTGTTGGCCTATCCACAAATTCTCCTACTTTTACCGGCATTTTTGGGCCACCCAGGAATAAACAGGGGAGGAGAAAGAAAAACAAAACCGGATCCGCCCCTACCACTGAATATGACCAACCACTATATAAAAGAGAGACAACAAACACACAGAAAACAACAAAAAACGGCTTCACCCTATACATCTGTAGTCTGGTCCTACATAATTTGGCCACCGCTCCACTACTGCAGTGCTTAGGGCGGTCCCAACCACAAAACACTGTTACTGCACATAAGAAATATAGAAGAGCACTGGCATGACCGCCTAACGCCTCCACACCTAAAAGTATTCGCAAATTAACAATTGTCGTGTGTCAAAAGAAAACCTAAACCCATCCCCAAACGTTCTCACCCCTCACTATACTGCCCCCTATGTAACTAAAAGCTAGACACACGCCGGCCTAGGAGGAGCCTGACAGGATTCTTCTAAAACCCCGACCGCATGTGGTGTGTCCCCAGGCGACGGAAGGCACCATAAAAAATGGTCCAACTGCCCTAGCTGGTTGAGAACGCTCCCTGTTGGGAGAATCATTTGCCAAGGGGGTCTAAAACATGGGTCACACACACGACACTGCCAACCATACTTCACAGTGTGGGTCAAGCCTAGCGGCCACCGCCAATTGTTTGCTCAAACTAGTTTGGCCCGAGCCCCCAGGTTATGCTTGTCATTGACCTTCTCTAAGCTCGCTGTCGAGTCAATGCAACACAACAAGGAGACGGCAGTCAAAGTAGGTTTCTATGAAATATTTAATAAAATAATTACCATGGATGAAGAAATGAGGAAAACTAAAGTAACGACAAACAAGGACACAAACTACACAGACAGGATCAGCACCAGACAAAGGGGAAAACAGAATACTTATACATGAGGGAATGACGAGACAAGACACACCTGGGTTAATTGTAAATGGGTACAGCTGGGGAGAGAACGATAGGGACTACAACTAGACATGACGAATCACATTAGGAGCGCCTGATCAGGGCACAAACATAGACCCACACATAACAATCTGTTTACAGTAAAAGTACAGTATGGTATCTGTTTACTAACCAAGCTAACCTGAACCAAGCTAACCGGAACCAAGCTAACCGGAACCAAGCTAAACTTACCTGAAATAGTCACTGCAGGCACACAGGATGACCTTGTGGGCGTTAAACTCAGTGCTGTTGACTTTAATAACCACATCACAGAAGCTTCCCTCCAGACGCAGCTCATTAAGGATTGTACAGGACATTGTTTCCTTTTCCATGTGGGGATTTTAAATTGTATCTACAGAATATATTCAAGCTGACAAACAAGTAGCCGGAAACAACAAGTGATATCTTCAAATGTTCTAGAATGTTTGATTATGACATCATACTGTGACATCACAAATGTTCTAGAATGTTTGATTATGACATCATACTGTGACATCACAAATGATCAATACTGTAACCTATACTATAGCCTACTGTAACCAAACAACCTTAAAGTTAGGGGCCTACAGATCAATACTGTAACCTATACTATAGCCTACTGCAGCGGTTCCCAAACTTTTTTGGCCATGCACCCCCTGTCACCTCCCGACCTAGCTGACGCACCCCCCAATGGGTTTCTGTTAGAAAAAATTGTTGCTGGTCTCCGTGCACAGATGAAGCACACCTGTGTCAGACACGCCTATTGTTTATTATTATTATTATTAAAATGTACGTTTTTTATTAAAACGTTTCTTGAATTTCATGATTTACACAGTGAAAATCCCCATTTGAAATAATGTATATTAGTTATATTTATTAGGCATAAAAAAAATATTTACTATAGCCTACGTCCTACAGATTAGCGCGATGGCTCTGGCCGCCCCGACAGGGTTTAGGGAGGTGGCAGGTGGCACAGGGTTTAGGGACGTGGCAGGTGGCACCTGGCGGGACACCGACCGGAGTTAGCCGCCTCTGACCATCTGTCTGCGGTTTCCTCCTCCTTTCTTTATTTGTTTCGATGGAACGACGAGTCCTACCCAAAGCTGTAAAGGAATGTGGATCACTACCCACTTTCAAAACCTCTCTCAAGGGACACCTACGGGAGACTGCAATTCAACACTGGCCCCTGTAAATATCCCAACCCAACCCCCTCCAATGTACAGTCATTTACCAAGTATGGTTTTGTCAATAGTCCAATGGACAATTTTGTTTGTTTGTACAGTGTCTCCCCCCCCCCCCTCAATGTACAGTGTTACTTGTTTATACAGTGTGCCCCCCCCCCCCCAACCACCTCCAATGTAAATTACCCAGTATGGTTGTCAATATCCCAATGTACCCAACCCCCCCCACCCAACCTCCTCCAATGTACAGTTTCTACGTCAAATGTATATACTCCCCTTTCTTGACTCCTTCTGTATCACAAACAGTACTGTATTTGCAAATCTGGTATGTCATAAATGTATAGATGTAGCAGTACTGACTATCTGTATGTCATGTATGTCATATATGTCCTGATGAATTGAAAATGAGGGACCCTGATGTAAACAAGACGAAAGTCTTTCTCTGGTCTGCATCCCCTTAACAATTGTGTGTATTGAGCTGTACTGTATTGTACCCATTCTGCAATCTGTTAATAAAGTTTTCAATCAATCAATCAAACCACAAGGTAACCGGAGTGGAGGCAGGAGCAGGGCTACAGAGGCACGGTCGAGTAATCGTGTCATACGAAGAAACCCAGTGTAATCCATTAACACTAGGGGTGTAACAATGCATCGATTTGAATATGTTAGAATCGATTATAATCGAAATTATTTTTATGTCTTTTTTGTGTGTGTATTGTTTTTGTTGACCTATAGTCCATTTATGCTGAGTGAATCAGGTTCCCCCAGCCACATTTGTGTATTCAACATTTATTTTGATAGAAAATTCATCGAAAATTAATCGAATCGAATCGTGGTCAAATGAAGAGATTTCATGATGCATTGAATCGTTGCCTGAAGAATCGTAATCGAATCGTTGTGAGGTCGCATCGTTACACCCCTAATTAACATGTTTACAGTTTGCATTTTTGATCAATTAAATTCTCAATCCAAAACAATTTCACACTGGAGCAATGACAACATAATACAATATTATAATAATAATAATAATAATAATAATAATAATAATAATAATAATAATAATAATAATAATAATAATAATAATAATAATAATAATAATAATAATAATAATAATAATAATAATAATAATAATAATAATAATAATAATAATAATAATAATAATAATAATAATAATAATAATAATAAAAATAATAATAATAATGACAATGTAATCCAGGGTGAGATGAAAGATGAGAGTTTCAGGCGACATATATTATTAAATGACTAGGTATACGAGTGTGTTTTTGAATGTATAAACGTCACAGGGAAGGTAGTGGGGGAGATAAGGGGGGCGTTTTATGTGTCGAGAATATGTCTTACTCATGTGTTGTGTTGTGACTTGAGGGAACAGCCATTATGTATATACTCTCTGTTAGCATCTCTGGGTAACAGTACTGTATATTTGCATATCGTATATGTCACAAATGTAACAGTACTATATACATTGATGTCATGTATGTCCCTATGCCATAAATACCATGATGTCATGTATGTCATAGCCAAGCTCAGGGACCTGGGCTTGAACTATGACCTCTGCCAGTGGGTCTTGGACTTCCTGACGGGCAGACCCCAGGTGGTAAGAGCAGGCAACTGCACCTCCTCATCCATCACGCTCAACATAGGGGCCCCCCAGGGCTGTGTTCTGAGCCCCCTCCTCTACTCCCTGTACACACATGACTGCGTGGCACAGCGGAACAACAACACAATCATCAAATTTGCTGATGACACAGTAGTGGTGGGCCTGATCTCTGCCAACGACGAGAGGGCCTACCTGGAAGAGGTAGAGAATCTGTCACAGTGGTGTCAGGAGAACTGCCTCTCCCTGAACGTCAGCAAAACAAAAGAGATGATTGTGGACTTCAGGAGGTCGGGGGTCAAGGACTACAGCCCCCTCAGCATCGACGGGGCACCGGTTGAGAGAGTGAACAGTTTCAAGTACCTCGGAGCCCACATATCCGAGGACTTGACATGGACCACACACATTGACAGTGTTGTGAAGAAGGCACGACAACGCCTCTACTTCCTCAGGCGCCTAAGGAAGTTCCAAGTCAGTCAGAAGATCCTTAGGAACTTCTACTCATGTACAATAGAGAGCATCCTGACTGACAACATCACCTCCTGGTTTGGGAATAGCACTGCACAAGACCGTAGCAGACTACAAAGAGTGACACGTTCAGCCGAACGCACAATTGGAGGGGGGCTTCCCACCCTCCAGAACATTTACAACAAGCGGTGCAGGGGGAAGGCTAAGAGAATCATCAAGGACTCCAGCCACCCGAACAACTGCCTCTTTGAACTGCTGCGGTCAGGCAAGCGATACCGGAGTCTTAAGGCGAGCACAGAAAGACTCAGAAGAAGCTTCTATCCCCAGGCCATCAGGCTGCTAAACGAACAATAAACACTATGCAACAACCATCAAATGCACACAGCACACACACCCACCCACACGCACACACTCACTTAAACAAACAACACACTGCAGCACCCACTCTCCACACTTTAGATCACACAAACACACTTTATATTTATTGATAAAGGATTTGCACTACAACTCGTACACCTACTGTAAATTGTACCTAAATTGCACCTCATCCCATTTCTGCCTTGCACTATATAGTATTGCATATTAGTACACTGCATAGTATTGTATATTATATGGTAACTCAGTTACGTCTATTCTGCATCGAACATTGTACATATGTCTATACTGAACACTGTGACCTCATTTTTTTTACTTCTAATTTACATGCTATATGTAACTGAGGGGTACAATTCCCTGACTGTATTGATAAGTATGGTATCATTAAACCACTACCGCTTTATGTACTTTAATTACTGGCCATACAGTACACGATATCTGAATATGATGAACACTTCCCACAATGAAATCGGTTCCAGTCAAAGGTATTAATCAAGTATTTAATGGAGCAAAAGGTACATAGGATACTTTACATTATTCTTTGAATGCACTTGTAAGGCAAAGGAATATGCGTAGGCAAATCAATAACGAATGTCCATTCTCTGGTTACACAGGAGGTAATTATACAACCTGAATCTTAGGGAATTATATCTATGGTGCACTAGTAAGATAGCGGAGATACTGGAAGGGGTTCCCACTGGTTGTAAGCCAGCAGGGGGGGTAGAAGATCTGTCGGTAGTAGGACGTCTGGTCAACGATGACAAGGGAGACTTCAGGTACAGAAGCCGGTGCAGTAGCCTCTTGATCCACAGACGAATACAGCTTGGTTCTCTTGTAGACTGTAGCTCCACAGGGAAGAAAGCTAGTCGGCCTCAGGCTCTCTGGGCGCCGACTCGACTTGACTCCTCTCGGGATAAATCCAACACGTGCAGGCGTCGGCGATTATCCGCTCCATAAATCACAGGACCAAAGCAAATATGTTCCAGCCGCAAAGGGCTATGTAGTCGTCGGGTAGATTAATCCAGTGTACATGTCCATACGGCTCTCGTCTAGGTCTCCTCGGGTGAAAGCGCCATGCGGTCGGCCCAGCCTGGATAAGAACTCTAGCTAATACGAGAAAGCGTTGGAGATGCTGGTCACTGTAGAATTCTAACCACACGATACACTATACACAAATAGACTATTAAAGACTTAATAGAAATATGTCGCACTCGACGGTATAGCGCCAAACTCTGACAATTCAGTTATTAATTTGCACGCGGTCTCGATGCTCTATACTGAGGCCAAACAGGCCATACTTCACCGCACGTTGTATCGTGGGTGAGGCTTCAACTTATCGGTAACATACTAAGGACGAAGGGTACGGAGGTAAGGGGCTTCTACATTCACCTGCGCCGTATTTATACGCACGGTGAACAAACTAGTTCCACTCTCATTTCTGTCGCGTATCCCTGGGCAAGGCCGGGCATGTCCAGACACATCTTGACGGTGACTTTGAACCTGGCTCCGGAGGCCGGTCCCTGGCGCCGGTGGACCGCTGTCCAATAGGAGAATGAACTATTATGGTCTGGGCTAAAGGGATATTCCGTGTATATGTACAAGGAATATACAAGGGATATCAAACGATATACAAATACTATGCAATATATATCAATAAATAAATATATATATTCGGTTTAATCTGATCCTTTGTAACAGCCGCCCCCTAATTAGTCCCACCTAATTAGCTAAGCAGAGACAGATTAACCGCACTGTCCACTACTCAATGTCTGTTGTGAGGGATCGGTCAGTTCACAAAGTCATGGGGTCATGGTCGTCATCGATGGTATCGGGGAGCCTTGGCAGTTCTATCAGCCTCGCCACGGGTCGGGTGTAGGTCCGCCCTTGGACGAGCACTTCGGCTGCTCAGACCTTTCCGTCGGCACCGGTGATCACTTTGCTTACGCGGCCAGCCGGCCACATAGCTCGGGGTAGTGACTGGTCGATAATCATGACGACTGTTCCTTCTGTCAAATTGTCTCTCTCTTTCACCCATTTCTGGCGGGTCTGTAGAGACGGTAGGTAGTGGAGTAGGAAGCTGTTCCAAAACTTGTCAGCCAGTACTTGACTGTACCTCCACATTCTTCGGCCGTTCGCTTCTTCAGGCCTGTACATTGTCTGTGGTAGCGCGGGGTCCAGCCGCCCCATCAAGAGTGTGTTGGGGGTGACTGGGTCGACATCTGCTACATCACTTGAGACGTAACCGAGGGGCTTTGAGTTCAATACTCCCTCGATCTCCGTGAGGACTGTCATTAAGACTTCTTCCGCCACGGTCTGGGCCCCAAGCACGGCGTACAGGGCTGTCTTTATAGAACGTACTTCTCGTTCCCAAGTTCCACCGAAGTGAGGTGCGTTCGGGGGATTAAATTGGAAGTTCTGGAAGTCAATCTGGTATGGAGCGAGGTGGGTCTTAAGTTCTGGGCCCATAGCTTGGAAGCTCTCTCTCAGCTCTCTTTCTCCGCCTTTGAAGTTTGTCCCGTGATCAGACAACAATATAGACGGTTTACCTTTCCGCGATGTGAATCTTCGGAAGGCCATAAGGAATGAGTCTGTGCTCATGGTTGGAAGGAGTTCTATATGCATCGCTCGGGTGGTCATGCATTTGAATACAATACCCCACCGCTTCTCGGTGCCTCTTCCTTTCTTTATATACAGCGGGCCGAAACAGTCCATACCGGTGGAGTGAAAGGGCTTGTCGCCGAGTCGGAGGCGACAGGGAGGTAGGTCAGCCATCCGGGGTATACTGGGCTGCGCTCGCCACTTACGACAGTCTAGACAGGTTCGCTGGAAGCGCCGCACTGCTTCTCTCCCTTGCAGTATCCAATAACGACGTCTGATCTCCGCGAAGACTCTCTCTGCCCCGGCGTGATGCACATCCTCGTCGTATTTCTTTATGATCAGCTCTGTGACCTTGTGTCGGCTGTTTAAGACTATCGGGTACTTGACGTCATCCGGTAAGTCTGGAGCTCTCCGCAGACGACCACCCACTCTGATGAGACCATGGGCGTCGCTCTCGGGGGCTAGGTGGAGCAGTCTGCTGTCTGATGGGACGGGCTTTGCTCCCTGTAGACAGTCTAGCTCATCGGGGAACGAGTCTCTCTGGGCTCGTTGTAGTAGAAGAAGTTCCGCTTCTTCGTAGTCAGCTGCAGTAATGTCAGTAGTGAGCTGAACCTCTGGGTGGTGCCACAGGAATGTCTTTAGCTGCGCACTCTCTAGGGTGAGGCAATCGTCTATGTCGGGGTCTGTGGAGACGAGTGTGTTCAATCCACAGAACATAGATTTCTTGTTTTCTGCCTCCTCTTTACTCGCTTCCCGTGGGGTGGGTGTAGGCCACTCTTCTTCCGGGAGCTTGAGGAACTCTGGCCCGTCACTGTATAGGTTGTGACGGGTGAGGTCATCCAGGGACATTCCCCGGGTGATGACGTCAGCTGGGTTGTGTTTTGTGTCCACATACCTCCAGCTTGCTACTTCTGTTAAATCTTGAATCTCTGTGACTCTGACTCCCACGAAGACCTTGTATCTGCACGAATCAGACCGGATCCATGTGAGTACTGTCGTGGAGTCTGACCACAAGATTGTTCTTTGCACCGGAATGGTGAGTTCACGTTGGATTAACGTGGCGAGTTGCGCTCCTGCTAGGGCTGCGCAGAGCTCTAGACGCGGGATAGATTGTTGCTTTCGTGGGGCTATTCTTGAGCGAGCCAGGATGAAAGCAGTATGTATTTCTCCTCCCTCCTCTCGGGCACGCAAGTAGGCCACCGAACCGTAGGCTACTTCGGAGGCGTCGCTGAAAACGTGCAGGTCCATCTGGCACGTCTCCGGCCTCACTGTGGGTGGAAAGTAGCTGCGGCGTATGTTAACACCTGGGAGTGAGCTGAGTTCCGTCTCCCACTCTCTCCATGTGGATGCAAGGTGTTCGGGTATGGGGTCGTCCCAGCCCTGGTCCTTGTCCCATAACGCTCTTACGATCATCTTTGCCCTGGTGGTGTAAGGTAGAATACATCCCAACGGGTCATATTGTCTGGCGAGTGTTCTGTATACACTCCGTCTGGTGGTCGGTAGTGCAGTCGACCTTCCCTGCTCCTTGGTCAGGGGTGTGTGTTTATAATGGAGCGAGTCTGTTTTGAAGCGCCAGACTAGTCCTAATGTCATTTCTTGGGCTTCTCCTGGGATGGTCGCCATCCAGGTCTCGCTGCTTGCTGCCTTGTCCTCGGGGGAGAGGCTGCGCAATACTTGCGGGTCGCTGCTGGCCCACTGCCTGAGATCAAAGCCGCCTTTGATCAGGGAGGCGCGGAGCTTGAGTAGAAGGGCCTCGGCTTCTTCTGGCATCGAGACGCTTTGCAGACAGTTGTCCACGTAGAAACTATTTTCTACACTTTTTCGGACCTCTTCATCAGCTGCTGGGTCCTCTGCGACGTGTTTTTGCAGTGCAAACGTAGCACAGCATGGGCTGCATGTGGTTCCGAAAGGGAGGACTTCCCATTGATAGATGGCTGGTTGCTCATCCCCGATCCTCTCTCTCCATAGGAACCGCAGCAGGGGCTTGTCCTCCTCCACTAGTCTCACCTGCAGGAACATCCCTTTGATGTCACCGCTGATGGCCACCTTGTCCTGGCGGAAACGTAGTAACACGCCTAGTAGGGAGGGGCCGAGTGTTGGGCCGGGCAAGAGCTCTTTATTCAGATTTTGTGATCCGATCTGGTAGCTGCAGTTGAACACAATACGATCCTTGCCGTTGTGGTGGACTTTGTGGTGCGGCACGTACCATGATTCGGTCGTCTGATCGGCCTCTTTAATGTCAATTTTCTTTATGTGTCCCGCTGTGATTAGCTTGTTAATCTCAGCTCGGTACACAGTCTCTTGAGCGGGGTCTCTGGCTAGGCGCCGCTCTGTGTTCAATAGATACCGCTCCGTCGCTTCTTTTGGGGCGTGGAAGGTGGGCATACCCTCTCGCCTCAAGAGTGGAGTTGCGTATCTCATCACTCCGTTGACTTTGACTCTCTTTGTCCCTTGCTCGAGGAGTGTTATGGCGTAAATGTCTTCCTTGGAACGAATGTCTTTCTTTTCGTTCTTAAAGGGCATTGTCTCTAGTGTCCATAGCCTCTCGACATGCTGTAGGAGGGTGGTGTCTTCTTCTGTCACTCTGGAGTGGAGGCAGCTAGTGGCTGCTGTTCGGTTAAGAGACTTAGCGAGGGGGCCTTGTAATGTCCATCCTAGGCGGGTCTCGACTGCTGCAGGACAGCCTCTGGGCCCTGTGTGGACCCGGTCTATCGGGACTATGAGGTCTGCATGGTCGGAGCCTATCAGCAGGGTCGGGGTGGCACCGTCTATGAGCGGGATAGGTAGTTGACGCAGGTGCACATATTTGTCCATCAGCTTGGCGATGGGGTAGGTGTACTGCGACAGGCCTATTTCTTGGCTGGTGAAAGCATTAGTAATCCTATACCGTCTCTCTGGCTGCCCGCTTGCTGCGATAGTGAAGGAGACATTCTCGCCCTTTATCGTCTTTAGATCTCTTCTTATTGTCCGAATCGTCATCTGGTTTTCGCTCCCCCGCAGCCCCAGCTGGGCCGCAGCGGACGCGAGGAGAAGGGTCTTCTCTGACCCGTCGTCAAGGACGGCGTAAGTGTCCATGACCTTGTCTTGGTAACTCAGTGTTACGCGGACCACCTTTAAGAGCACTCGGGCGCCCCCGCTGCTGGCGGGGTCAATGTACATAACACTTGCCTTTGTGCTGCTTGAGGGTGCAGGCTTTCTTCTGTTACTGTCGTGTAAGACATCTAGGTGGGCTCCGTCACACCGACTACACCTCTTCTTTAAGCGGCACTCGGCTGCCATGTGACTGCGCGCACATCGGTAACAGCGTCGGTTGGACTTTATCCATTGACCCACTTCATCGGCGGTCATCTTCTTGAACGTGTCACATTGTGACAACCAGTGTTCCTTTTCGCAGTACGGGCACACCATCTTCCACTTCTCTTTCATCGAGGGGGTACTGTGGTTCTTGCTGCTCGGTACTGGTTCTGATTGGTGCATGACGGTCACCAATCTTCGGCCATCGTTTGCTCTCCTAGGTCCCTCTCTGGAGCTTGGGGTGCTCCGCATGAACGTATCCAACCGTAGGCTGTTGACTTCTCTCGCCAGGAAGTCGGCTAGGTCTAGGAGGGATGGCTCGGGACCGTTAGGATCACGGTAGTCTCTTTGCCGCCTGAAGCGCTCTTGTCGGGCGGGCGGAAGCTTCTCTAAAATCCTCTCGACATTAGAGTTTGCGTACAGTTCGTGCATACCCTTTTCTCTTTGCGCCCCCAGCATCCCTACCAGGGATTGTACCTTGATAGACAGGTCATCTAGTGAGCGATTGTCTGTGGCTGGGGGTAGGCGGTCGATATGCCTTATCTCTTGTATTACGTAATCCCATATACGTCCATATCTTTGGTCGAGTGCTGCTAGAACCGCTGTGTATGGGGTAGTAGAGGTGGCATAGGCCAGCGCTATATTGTGCGCTCGGGGCACCTTGAGGTGCTTCAGTAGGATAGCATACTTGTACGGTTCGTCAGTTACATCGGACATCATTGTCTCTAAGCACATTCGTAGCTCGGTGTACTGTGCTCTGTTCTCGTGGGTGAAGTCCGGAAACGTCGGTGTGCCAATGTATGATGCCATGGATGGCTGGCACATCGGTGAGCGTTGGAAGAGAGGCCTCCTAGGCGAGTCTCCTCTTACGCCTCTCGGTGGGCTGGTACCTGCTGGGTACCATGGCCCGCGTATCCAGGTGCTATTCCTCGGGGCTGGTGGTGCGTCAAGCTCACCCGTGAATTGAGTCGGGGGTCTGTAGCGCAGAGCCGCGGGGGTAGAGCCTGGGCTGTACTGGACCTCCTGGTCCTGTGGAGTTCTGTGCTGCTGTCGGGCTTGACTCTCCTCCTCTCCCTCTTCTTCTTGCTCTGGCAGGTCCTCTAGATCCTGTAGTCGTCTATTTAGCCTCTCCGCGGTGTAGACCGTTTCTTCCTTGTAGCTGGTCCTCGCGTGGACCGGTCGGGGAAGGAGTTCGGAGGGGGGTATAGGCTCTCTCTGGTGGTCGGGCTCAGGGTCGCTTGATTGGGTAGGGGAGGGTGCCCTTGACCCGTGTCTTGACGAGGCCCTGGAACCCCGTGTGGAGGGAGGGGGTGTCGCCCTGGGGATCAGCTGCTCCATTATCTGCGCTTGTAATCGGTCGCGCTCGGCTTCGCGCTTGGTGAGAGCGATGTCGCGCTCTGCTTCTCTTTGGGCACCGGCAGCGGCGTGCTGGGCTTCGGCGGCGGCGCGCTCTGCTTCTCTTTGGGCACCGGCAGCGGCGCGCTGGGCTTCGGCGGCGGCGCGCTCTGCTTCGGCGGCGGCGCGCTCTGCTTCGGCCCGGTCTCTTACCATATTCTCTTCCGTCTGAAGGCGTCTAATCTCTAGACGTATACGATCTTCGTCGCTCCGTTGCTGCGCTTGAATGCGTTCTCTTTCCATGGAAGAATGTTCGCGCTCGCTAAGCATCTGTGCTTGGAGTCGATCGCGCTCTGTAGAGGCTGCTAGGCTGGCGAGGAATGCCTGTGCCAGCATCTTGTCCGCCCCGCTGGGGGAAGACGCTGGTTGGGGTGATCCGCTCCTGGCAGTACTCGTTGGAGATCTGTTCTCCTGTGGCGAGTCCTGGAGATCCATCTCCGGGGTGCTCTCCTCTTCTTGTAGCGGGTAGAGTTCCATCCCTGGAGAGCTGTCTTTATCCTGGAGCTCTCCGGGGACTACTTCTTCGGTCTTGGCGGGGGGTAAAGTCGTGTCAGGTCCCTCCTGGTCCCTACCGTGAGCTTGGTCAGTTACATTAGAACCCACTAGGGCCTCTATTGGCGGGGTAACCTGGGCGATAGGGTCGGACATAATTTTACTATCTACTTTTTCCGCGTTTACCGTCTGTAGAAGGCTAGGTAGTATACTGGCAACGTAATCCTCTAAGTACTGAGGTGTCTGCCGTCTACGCTGCGGGCGATCTACTTTAGGAGAACCGTTTTGTGGAGTGTTCATCATAGGCCATGTCAATATTAATACCACTATATTAATATTACACTAATTACCCTCCGGCTCGAAGGACCAATTGTAACTGAGGGGTACAATTCCCTGACTGTATTGATAAGTATGGTATCATTAAACCACTACCGCTTTATGTACTTTAATTACTGGCCATACAGTACACGATATCTGAATATGATGAACACTTCCCACAATGAAATCGGTTCCAGTCAAAGGTATTAATCAAGTATTTAATGGAGCAAAAGGTACATAGGATACTTTACATTATTCTTTGAATGCACTTGTAAGGCAAAGGAATATGCGTAGGCAAATCAATAACGAATGTCCATTCTCTGGTTACGCAGGAGGTAATTATACAACCTGAATCTTAGGGAATTATATCTATGGTGCACTAGTAAGATAGCGGAGATACTGGAAGGGGTTCCCACTGGTTGTAAGCCAGCAGGGGGGGTAGAAGATCTGTCGGTAGTAGGACGTCTGGTCAACGATGACTAGGGAGACTTCAGGTACAGAAGCCGGTGCAGTAGCCTCTTGATCCACAGACGAATACAGCTTGGTTCTCTTGTAGACTGTAGCTCCACAGGGAAGAAAGCTAGTCGGCCTCAGGCTCTCTGGGCGCCGACTCGACTTGACTCCTCTCGGGATAAATCCAACACGTGCAGGCGTCGGCGATTATCCGCTCCATAAATCACAGGACCAAAGCAAATATATTCCAGCCGCAAAGGGCTATGTAGTCGTCGGGTAGATAAATCCAGTGTACATGTCCATACGGCTCTCGTCTAGGTCTCCTCGGGTGAAAGCGCCATGCGGTCGGCCCAGCCTGGATAAGAACTCTAGCTAATACGAGAAAGCGTTGGAGATGCTGGTCACTGTAGAATTATAACCGCACGATACACTATACACAAATAGACTATTAAAGACTTAATAGAAATATGTCGCACTCGACGGTATAGCGCCAAACTCTGACAATTCAGTTATTAATTTGCACGCGGTCTCGATGCTCTATACTGAGGCCAAACAGGCCATACTTCACCGCACGTTGTATCGTGGGTGAGGCTTCAACTTATCGGTAACATACTAAGGACGAAGGGTACGGAGGTAAGGGGCTTCTACATTCACCTGCGCCGTATTTATACGCACGGTGAACAAACTAGTTCCACTCTCATTTCTGTCGCGTATCCCTGGGCAAGGCCGGGCATGTCCAGACACATCTTGACGGTGACTTTGAACCTGGCTCCGGAGGCCGGTCCCTGGCGCCGGTGGACCGCTGTCCAATAGGAGAATGAACTATTATGGTCTGGGCTAAAGGGATATTCCGTGTATATGTACAAGGAATATACAAGGGATATCAAACGATATACAAATACTATGCAATATATATCAATAAATAAATATATATATTCGGTTTAATCTGATCCTTTGTAACACTATACTATGTTATTTTATTTCATACTTATCTTGTCTTGCACAGTCTCTGGAGCGTAACAGTAAGAAGCATTTTGTATAAAAGTATTCTGTACTTCTGTATGACAACTATTAAAGAAACTTGATGTTGTGTATGTCATAAATGTCACTATGAATTGAAAATGGGGGACCCTGATGTAAACAAGACGAAAGTCTTTCTGGTCTGCATCCCCTTAACAATTGTGTGTATTGAGCCGTACTGTATTGTACCCATTCTGCAATCTGTTAATAAAGTTTTCAATCAATCAATCAATCAATCAAACAAACATTCACGGCAACAGCAACACTGGCTGTCACTGAATGACAACAACCATTGGCTCCTCCCACTCACATGACGCTGCTCTCAGCCCCCCCGCCCCCCTCTCACGCACCGCCCCCCCCCCCCCCCCCCTGCACGCAGTGCTGCATTCCTGTCTCTCAGGCTCCTCCGGGGAAGCAGGACTGAACCATCCTCAGGCTCCACGGGGGGGGGGGGGGGGGAAACAGGACTGAACCATTCTCAGGCGCCACGGGGGGGGGACAGGACTGAACCATTCCAACACGCGGGAGAGACATTTCGCAACCGTCTCTAACCGTCACACGGATTATATCGAAGAAGCAAGACGTGTATCTTCCTGTTTAACCCCTAACTAACCCTCCTTCTCTGTTTAACCCTACCCCGTTCAGATGAGTTCTCCCAAAAACACACCCCCCCGTCTTATCAGCGCGGTGGTTCCGTCCCGCCGCCATGTTGGATCAGACGCAGGTTCTCTGCAGGACGAGTTTCCAGATTGAAAGTTTAGGATCTGCTGCCCTCCTTGTTGTTGTGCCAACACTGGGATTCACACCCGCGACTTATCTGAGGCTCAAAGGACAACAACAGCTACATGTTCCACCCCGAGCGACCCGGAGTGTTGTTGTAGTTATAGTTTATTATCATTATTAATATTATTATTATTGTGACGCGGCCTCCAGATGATCCGGCGGCAGCGGAACACGGCGACCAGGGATCTGATGTGACTCTGTGCACCTCTCTACATCTGTGTGTTTAGTTAGTGAGTGTTGTTGTTATTGAAGAAGAGGAGGATGAACCCGCACCCCCCGCCTGCTCCTTATTGAAGAAGAAGAAGAGGAAGAGGAAGAGGAGGATGAACGCGCACCCCCCTCCTGGCCGCAGGGCCGGGCACCACTCCGGCTCGCTGCTGCTCACCCCGCAGGAGAACGAGTGCCTGTTCAACTACCTGAGCAGGAAGTGCATCGTGAGTCTCACCGTCTTATTGATCTGTGATATTAATCTGATTAGACATGTGGTGGCCCCGTCAACACGTCGAGATCTACATCGTCTCTATGGAGCCAATGGCGCGTTTCTTCCTCCCTCTCTCTCCAGCGGTACAGGGTTCTGTGTCTCTGTGTCTCTGCATGACAGATCAGCGGGTCTCTCTGCAGGACGGGCCCGGTTCTCTCTGCAGGACGGGCCCGGTTCTCTCTGCAGGACGGGGCCGGTTCTCTCTGCAGGACGGGGCCGGTTCTCTCTGCAGGACGGGGCCGGTTCTCTCTGCAGGACGGGCCCGGTTCTCTCTGCAGGACGGGGCCGGTTCTCTCTGCAGGACGGGGCCGGTTCTCTCTGCAGGATGAATGAATGAATGAAAACTTTATTTAACAGATTGCAGAATGGGTACAATACAGTACGGCTCAATACATACAATTGTTAAGGGGATGCAGACCTGAGAAAGACGTTTGTCTTGTTTCCATCAGGGTCCCCCTGACGGGCCCGGTTCTCTCTGCAGGACGGGGCCGGTTCTCTCTGCAGGACGGGGCCGGTTCTCTCTGCAGGCTGAGCTGGACCCGTGTGTGTCTCCAAGTTGGGCCTCTGTCTGGACACACCAGCCAGACTAGTATGGAGTAGGAGTAGTATAGAATAGTATAGAATAGAATGGAATCGAATAGACTTGTAATTGTCATTGCACACAACAAGTATACAACGCAATTTCAGGGGAGCTCCCACAGACCGTAGTACAACATACATGTAACACATAACACTGTACATATAACAGAATATTTTAAATAATAAAGTGCACGATGAGCGGTAAACATAGTGGTTATCAAGTCCGGGTAAAGTGCATGGTGCATGTGAGGAGGGGACAGTGTATGAGAGTACTGTACTGTACTGTACTGTACTGTAGTGTACTGTAGTGTAGTGTAGTGTAGTGTACTGTAGTGTAGTGCAGTGTAGTGTAGTGTAGTGTAGTGTAGTGCAGTGTAGTGTAGTGTAGTGTAGTGTAGTGTAGTGTACTGTAGTGTAGTGTAGTGTAGTGTAGTGTAGTGTAGTGTAGTGTACTGTAGTGTAGTGCAGTGTAGTGTAGTGTAGTGTAGTGTAGTGCAGTGTAGTGTAGTGTAGTGTAGTGTAGTGTAGTGTACTGTAGTGTAGTGTAGTGTAGTGTAGTGTAGTGTAGTGTAGTGTACTGTAGTGTAGTGTAGTGTAGTGTAGTGTACTGTAGTGTAGTGTAGTGTAGTGTAGTGTACTGTAGTGTAGTGCAGTGTAGTGTAGTGTAGTGTAGTGTACTGTAGTGTACTGTAGTGTAGTGTAGTGTAGTGTAGTGTAGTGTACTGTAGTGTAGTGCAGTGTAGTGTAGTGTAGTGTAGTGTAGTGTAGTGTACTGTAGTGTACTGTAGTGTACTGTAGTGTAGTGTACTGTAGTGTAGTGTAGTGTACTGTAGTGTAGTGCAGTGTAGTGTAGTGTAGTGCACTGTAGTGTAGTGTACTGTAGTGTAGTGCAGTGTAGTGTAGTGTAGTGTAGTGTAGTGTAGTGTACTGTAGTGTAGTGTACTGTAGTGTAGTGTAGTGTAGTGTACTGTAGTGTAGTGCAGTGTAGTGTAGTGTAGTGTAGTGCACTGTAGTGTACTGTAGTGTAGTGCACTGTAGTGTAGTGTAGTGTACTGTAGTGTAGTGTAGTGTAGTGTAGTGTACTGTAGTGTAGTGCACTGTAGTGTAGTGTACTGTAGTGTAGTGTAGTGTAGTGTAGTGTAGTGTACTGTAGTGTAGTGCACTGTAGTGTAGTGTAGTGTAGTGTAGTGTAGTGTACTGTAGTGTAGTGCACTGTAGTGTAGTGCAGTGTAGTGTAGTGTAGTGTAGTGTACTGTAGTGTAGTGTAGTGTAGTGTAGTGTACTGTAGTGTAGTGCACTGTAGTGTAGTGTACTGTAGTGTAGTGTAGTGTAGTGTAGTGTAGTGTACTGTAGTGTAGTGCACTGTAGTGTAGTGTAGTGTAGTGTAGTGTAGTGTACTGTAGTGTAGTGCACTGTAGTGTAGTGTAGTGTAGTGTAGTGTAGTGTACTGTAGTGTAGTGCACTGTAGTGTACTGTAGTGTAGTGTAGTGTACTGTAGTGTAGTGCAGTGTAGTGTAGTGTAGTGTAGTGTAGTGTACTGTAGTGTAGTGTAGAGTACTGTAGTGTACTGTAGTGTAGTGCAGTGTAGTGTACTGTAGTGTAGTGCAGTGTAGTGTAGTGTACTGTAGTGTAGTGTACTGTAGTGTAGTGTAGAGTACTGTAGTGTAGTGTAGTGTAGTGTAGTGCAGTGTAGTGCAGTGTACTGTAGTGTAGTGCAGTGTAGTGTAGTGTACTGTAGTGTAGTGCACTGTAGTGTAGTGTAGTGTACTGTAGTGTAGTGCAGTGTAGTGTAGTGTACTGTAGTGTAGTGCACTGTAGTGTAGTGTACTGTAGTGTAGTGTAGTGTACTGTAGTGTAGTGCAGTGTAGTGTAGTGTAGTGCACTGTAGTGTAGTGTACTGTAGTGTAGTGCACTGTAGTGTAGTGTAGTGCACTGTAGTGTAGTGTACTGTAGTTTAGTGTAGTGTAGTGCACTGTAGTGTACTGTAGTGTAGTGCAGTGTAGTGTAGTGTAGTGTAGTGCACTGTAGTGTACTGTAGTGTAGTGCAGTGTAGTGTAGTGTAGTGTAGTGTACTGTAGTGTAGTGCACTGTAGTGTAGTGTAGTGCACTGTAGTGTAGTGTAGTGCACTTCTTTAGAGTCACCTCCCTGTCGCACTGCACAGCTCCGCTTACTGTACCTCCTCGTGGTGAGAAGCTATAAAGCAATGTTGCCATATTATTATTGACACTGCGTTCAAAAGAGTGAGAACTTGGCTGAATGCAGTCGTCTGCAGCAGTGCGACACATTAATCCACTATCATTCTCAAGTACAATATGACTATTTGTCGCACTGCTGCTGCAGACGACCGCATTCGCACGCAGTAGGCTACAAATAAGCCTATTTCTACTAAAGCCTGTGTGACCTGCTGCTGTATCTCCTCGCAAGGAGCTTATGCCCAAAGAGCATGGTGTTGTGTTGTGTCATGATGGCACATTAAGTAGACGCCACACACACGTTTGTACTCCGTGGCGACCTCTTGTTCTGCTGTAAACACGTGGGGTTAGTGTTGGGCCCCACGCCACCTCACCTCACCATGGCCAGAGAGGTGTGCCCATAGTTTACATTTACATACATGTTGCTTTGCCAAACCCATAGCTGAAGATGACGAGTGGCTCTCATTCCAGATTCATATCACATGGTGGCTTCAAGCGACAACAACGCCCCCCCCCCCAAGAACCTAGTAGTTTAATGACATTCCCCTCCTCTAGTAGTTTAATGACATTCCCCTCCTCTAGTAGTTTAATGACATTCCCCTCCTCTAGTAGTTTAATGACATTCCCCTCCTCTAGTAGTTTAATGACATTCCCCTCCTCTAGTAGTTTAATGTCATTCCCCTCCTCTAGTAGTTTAATGACATTCCCCTCCTCTAGTAGTTTAATGACATTCCCCTCTTCTAGTAGTTTAATGACATTCCCCTCCTCTAGTAGTTTAATGACATTCCCCTCCTCTAGTAGTTTAATGACATTCCCCTCCTCTAGTAGTTTAATGTCATTCCCCTCCTCTAGTAGTTTAATGACATTCCCCTCCTCTAGTAGTTTAATGTCATTCCCCTCCTCTAGTAGTTTAATGACATTCCCCTCCTCTAGTAGTTTAATGACATTCCCCTCCTCTAGTAGTTTAATGACATTCCCCTCCTCTAGTAGTTTAATGACATTCCCCTCCTCTAGTAGTTTAATGACATTCCCCTCCTCTAGTAGTTTAATGACATTCCCCTCCTCTAGTAGTTTAATGACATTCCCCTCCTCTAGTAGTTTAATGACATTCCCCTCCTCTAGTAGTTTAATGACATTCCCCTCCTCTAGTAGTTTAATGACATTCCCCTCCTCTAGTAGTTTAATGACATTCCCCTCCTCTAGTAGTTTAATGACATTCCCCTCCTCTAGTAGTTTAATGACATTCCCCTCCTCTTGTAGTTTAATGACATTCCCCTCCTCTAGTAGTTTAATGACATTCCCCTCCTCTAGTAGTTTAATGACATTCCCCTCCTCTTGTAGTTTAATGACATTCCCCTCCTCTAGTAGTTTAATGACATTCCCCTCCTCTAGTAGTTTAATGACATTCCCCTCCTCTAGTAGTTTAATGACATTCCCCTCCTCTAGTAGTTTAATGACATTCCCCTCCTCTAGTAGTTTAATGACGTTCCCCTCCTCTAGTAGTTTAATGACATTCCCCTCCACTTGCCCTGGGTGAGAATGTACAGGGCTGGATTAAGCGAGGCTTTTATTAAGTATGACCTGTGTCTCTTAACCTGTTCCTGTGTTTATGATGAGACACGAGAGGTGATTTCATGGTGAAAAGTGTTTCCTGGTACTCCCCCACCTGCGATCATAAATCACGGAGGAGGAGGAGGAGGAGGAGGAGGAGGAGGAGGAAGCTACCCGAGTGGCACTTCCTGTTTCACATGGTCCCGCAGCGCAGCACGCCTTGTGGACACTGTGCTCTGTGTTGCAGAGGAGGAAGGAAGCCCCTGTGGGTTTAACTGTCCTGGACCTCGGACTCACGGAGCAGAAGTACTAGTACCCGAGTCCATTCGGTGAAAGTACAGCGCTGTGATCACCAGGCCTTTAAAGGGGGGGGGGGGGTTAGGTTAGGTGAAAGTACAGCGCTGTGATCACCAGGCCTTTAAAGGGGGGGGGTTAGGTTAGGTGAAAGTACAGCGCTGTGATCACCAGGCCTTTAAAGGGGGGGGGGGGGGGGGGGGTTAGGTGAAAGTACAGCGCTGTGATCACCAGGCCTTTAAAGGGGGGGGGGGGGGGGGGTTAGGTGAAAGTACAGCGCTGTGATCACCAGGCCTTTAAAGGGGGGTAGGTTAGGTTAGGTGAAAGTACAGCGCTGTGATCACCAGGCCTTTAAAGGGGGGGGGGGGGGGTTAGGTTAGGTGAAAGTACAGAGCTGTGATCACCAGGCCTTTAAAGGGGGGGGGGGGGGGGGGGTAGGTTAGGTGAAAGTACAGCGCTGTGATCACCAGGCCCCAGGAGTTCAAAACTTGTAATCCCTGTCTGATTGGATCAGATTTGTATTCATTCATTTCAACTCATTTCTCTGGTCTGCATCCCCTTAACACTTGTGTGTATTGAGCCGTACTGTACTATACTGTACTATACTGTACCCATTCTGCAATCTGTTAATACAAATTATAGGGATTCAATGTGTTGAACTCCTGGGCCCTGGCGTTTAAAGGGGGGGTAGGATCTGGGCCCTGGCGTTTAAAGGGGGGGTAGGATCTGGGCCCTGGCGTTTAAAGGGGGGGTAGGATCTGGGCCCTGGCGTTTAAAGGGGGGGTAGGATCTGGGCCCTGGCGTTTAAAGGGGGGGTAGGATCTGGGCCCTGGTGTTTAAAGGGGGGGTAGGATCTGGGCCCTGGTGTTTAAAGGGGGGGTAGGATTGTAGGCGAGCGTCCATGACTCAGGTGGACAACAAAGCGCAGAGCCTAATCTTGCACATGTACGTCTTGACTGGTTTAAATGCTGTCTAATTGCGGCAGTTGGCACGGGCGCGGGCGGTGTTGGCAGGGGGCAACTAGCCAGGTGTTGGCAGGTGGCACGGGCGCGGGCGGTGTTGGCAGGGGGCAACTAGCCAGCTCTTCTGTTCTATCGCCAGGTGCTGGTTCTTTTATTTTGCTTAAAGAGAATTTGATGGAGCTACTAGTTTCCTCTTCCCTGTCTTGTGGCTTCCTCTTCCTCGTCCATCGCATTTGGATAGCGAAGCGAAGAGGCATTTATTTAACCGGGGGCCTCTTGTTACCTCTAGCGTACCTACCGTCCTGCAGGGTGTCAGCTAAATGTTACCTCTAGCGTACCTACCGTCCTGCAGTCAGCTAAATGTTACCTCTAGCGTACCTACCGTCCTGCAGTCAGCTAAATGTTACCTCTAGCGTACCTACCGTCCTGCAGTCAGCTAAATGTTACCTCTAGCGTACCTACCGTCCTGCAGTCAGCTAAATGTTACCTCTAGCGTACCTACCGCCCTGCAGTCAGCTAAATGTTACCTCTAGCGTACCTACCGTCCTGCAGTCAGCTAAATGTTACCTCTAGCGTACCTACCGTCCTGCAGTCAGCTAAATGTTACCTCTAGTGTACCTACCGTCCTGCAGAGTGTCAGCTAAATGTTACCTCTAGCGTACCTACCGTCCTGCAGTCAGCTAAATGTTACCTCTAGCGTACCTACCGTCCTGCAGTCAGCTAAATGTTACCTCTAGCGTACCTACCGTCCTGCAGTCAGCTAAATGTTACCTCTAGCGTACCTACCGTCCTGCAGAGTGTCAGCTAAATGTTACCTCTAGCGTACCTACCGTCCTGCAGTCAGCTAAATGTTACCTCTAGTGTACCTACCGTCCTGCAGTCAGCTAAATGTTACCTCTAGCGTACCTACCGTCCTGCAGTCAGCTAAATGTTACCTCTAGCGTACCTACCGTCCTGCAGTCAGCTAAATGTTACCTCTAGTGTACCTACCGTCCTGCAGAGTGTCAGCTAAATGTTACCTCTAGTGTACCTACCGTCCTGCAGTCAGCTAAATGTTACCTCTAGCGTACCTACCGTCCTGCAGTCAGCTAAATGTTACCTCTAGCGTACCTACCGTCCTGCAGAGTGTCAGCTAAATGTTACCTCTAGTGTACCTACCGTCCTGCAGTCAGCTAAATGTTACCTCTAGCGTACCTACCGTCCTGCAGTCAGCTAAATGTTACCTCTAGCGTACCTACCGTCCTGCAGTCAGCTAAATGTTACCTCTAGCGTACCTACCGTCCTGCAGGGTGTCAGCTAAATGTTACCTCTAGCGTACCTACCGTCCTGCAGTCAGCTAAATGTTACCTCTAGCGTACCTACCGTCCTGCAGAGTGTCAGCTAAATGTTACCTCTAGTGTACCTACCGTCCTGCAGAGTGTCAGCTAAATGTTACCTCTAGCGTACCTACCGTCCTGCAGTCAGCTAAATGTTACCTCTAGCGTACCTACCGTCCTGCAGTCAGCTAAATGTTACCTCTAGCGTACCTACCGTCCTGCAGAGTGTCAGCTAAATGTTACCTCTAGCGTACCTACCGTCCTGCAGTCAGCTAAATGTTACCTCTAGCGTACCTACCGTCCTGCAGAGTGTCAGCTAAATGTTACCTCTAGCGTACCTACCGTCCTGCAGAGTGTCAGCTAAATGTTACCTCTAGCGTACCTACCGTCCTACAGTCAGCTAAATGTTACCTCTAGCGTACCTACCGTCCTACAGTCAGCTAAATGTTACCTCTAGCGTACCTACCGTCCTGCAGTCAGCTAAATGTTACCTCTAGTGTACCTACCGTCCTGCAGTCAGCTAAATGTTACCTCTAGCGTACCTACCGTCCTGCAGAGTGTCAGCTAAATGTTACCTCTAGCGTACCTACCGTCCTGCAGAGTGTCAGCTAAATGTTACCTCTAGTGTACCTACCGTCCTGCAGTCAGCTAAATGTTACCTCTAGCGTACCTACCGTCCTGCAGTCAGCTAAATGTTACCTCTAGCGTACCTACCGTCCTGCAGAGTGTCAGCTAAATGTTACCTCTAGCGTACCTACCGTCCTGCAGTCAGCTAAATGTTACCTCTAGCGTACCTACCGTCCTGCAGAGTGTCAGCTAAATGTTACCTCTAGCGTACCTACCGTCCTGCAGTCAGCTAAATGTTACCTCTAGCGTACCTACCGTCCTGCAGAGTGTCAGCTAAATGTTACCTCTAGCGTACCTACCGTCCTGCAGTGTAGCTAAATGTTACCTCTAGTGTACCTACCGTCCTGCAGAGTGTCAGCTAAATGTTACCTCTAGCGTACCTACCGTCCTGCAGTCAGCTAAATGTTACCTCTAGCGTACCTACCGTCCTGCAGTCAGCTAAATGTTACCTCTAGCGTACCTACCGTCCTGCAGTCAGCTAAATGTTACCTCTAGCGTACCTACCGTCCTGCAGTCAGCTAAATGTTACCTCTAGCGTACCTACCGTCCTACAGTCAGCTAAATGTTACCTCTAGCGTACCTACCGTCCTGCAGTCAGCTAAATGTTACCTCTAGCGTACCTACCGTCCTGCAGTCAGCTAAATGTTACCTCTAGCGTACCTACCGTCCTGCAGTCAGCTAAATGTTACCTCTAGTGTACCTACCGTCCTGCAGAGTGTCAGCTAAATGTTACCTCTAGCGTACCTACCGTCCTGCAGTCAGCTAAATGTTACCTCTAGTGTACCTACCGTCCTGCAGTCAGCTAAATGTTACCTCTAGCGTACCTACCGTCCTGCAGTCAGCTAAATGTTACCTCTAGTGTACCTACCATCCTACAGTCAGCTAAATGTTACCTCTAGCGTACCTACCGTCCTGCAGTCAGCTAAATGTTACCTCTAGCGTACCTACCGTCCTGCAGAGTGTCAGCTAAATGTTACCTCTAGCGTACCTACCGTCCTGCAGTCAGCTAAATGTTACCTCTAGCGTACCTACCGTCCTGCAGAGTGTCAGCTAAATGTTACCTCTAGCGTACCTACCGTCCTACAGTCAGCTAAATGTTACCTCTAGCGTACCTACCGTCCTGCAGAGTGTCAGCTAAATGTTACCTCTAGCGTACCTACCGTCCTGCAGTCAGCTAAATGTTACCTCTAGTGTACCTACCGTCCTGCAGAGTGTCAGCTAAATGTTACCTCTAGCGTACCTACCGTCCTGCAGTCAGCTAAATGTTACCTCTAGCGTACCTACCGTCCTGCAGTCAGCTAAATGTTACCTCTAGCGTACCTACCGTCCTGCAGTCAGCTAAATGTTACCTCTAGCGTACCTACCGTCCTGCAGTCAGCTAAATGTTACCTCTAGCGTACCTACCGTCCTGCAGTCAGCTAAATGTTACCTCTAGCGTACCTACCGTCCTGCAGTCAGCTAAATGTTACCTCTAGTGTACCTACCGTCCTGCAGTCAGCTAAATGTTACCTCTAGTGTACCTACCGTCCTGCAGGGTGTCAGCTAAATGTTACCTCTAGCGTACCTACCGTCCTGCAGTCAGCTAAATGTTACCTCTAGTGTACCTACCGTCCTGCAGTCAGCTAAATGTTACCTCTAGCGTACCTACCGTCCTGCAGTCAGCTAAATGTTACCTCTAGTGTACCTACCGTCCTGCAGTCAGCTAAATGTTACCTCTAGCGTACCTACCGTCCTGCAGTCAGCTAAATGTTACCTCTAGCGTACCTACCGTCCTGCAGTCAGCTAAATGTTACCTCTAGCGTACCTACCGTCCTGCAGTCAGCTAAATGTTACCTCTAGCGTACCTACCGTCCTGCAGTCAGCTAAATGTTACCTCTAGCGTACCTACCGTCCTGCAGTCAGCTAAATGTTACCTCTAGCGTACCTACCGTCCTGCAGTCAGCTAAATGTTACCTCTAGCGTACCTACCGTCCTGCAGAGTGTCAGCTAAATGTTACCTCTAGCGTACCTACCGTCCTGCAGTCAGCTAAATGTTACCTCTAGCGTACCTACCGTCCTGCAGAGTGTCAGCTAAATGTTACCTCTAGCGTACCTACCGTCCTACAGTCAGCTAAATGTTACCTCTAGTGTACCTACCGTCCTACAGTCAGCTAAATGTTACCTCTAGTGTACCTACCGTCCTACAGTCAGCTAAATGTTACCTCTAGCGTACCTACCGTCCTGCAGTCAGCTAAATGTTACCTCTAGCGTACCTACCGTCCTGCAGTCAGCTAAATGTTACCTCTAGTGTACCTACCGTCCTACAGTCAGCTAAATGTTACCTCTAGCGTACCTACCGTCCTGCAGTCAGCTAAATGTTACCTCTAGCGTACCTACCGTCCTGCAGTCAGCTAAATGTTACCTCTAGTGTACCTACCGTCCTGCAGTCAGCTAAATGTTACCTCTAGTGTACCTACCGTCCTGCAGTCAGCTAAATGTTACCTCTAGCGTACCTACCGTCCTGCAGTCAGCTAAATGTTACCTCTAGCGTACCTACCGTCCTGCAGTCAGCTAAATGTTACCTCTAGCGTACCTACCGTCCTGCAGTCAGCTAAATGTTACCTCTAGCGTACCTACCGTCCTGCAGTCAGCTAAATGTTACCTCTAGTGTACCTACCGTCCTGCAGTCAGCTAAATGTTACCTCTAGCGTACCTACCGTCCTGCAGTCAGCTAAATGTACCTCTAGCGTACCTACCGTCCTGCAGTCAGCTAAATGTTACCTCTAGCGTACCTACCGTCCTGCAGTCAGCTAAATGTTACCTCTAGTGTACCTACCGTCCTGCAGTCAGCTAAATGTTACCTCTAGCGTACCTACCGTCCTACAGTCAGCTAAATGTTACCTCTAGCGTACCTACCGTCCTGCAGTCAGCTAAATGTTACCTCTAGCGTACCTACCGTCCTGCAGTCAGCTAAATGTTACCTCTAGCGTACCTACCGTCCTGCAGAGTGTCAGCTAAATGTTACCTCTAGCGTACCTACCGTCCTGCAGTCAGCTAAATGTTACCTCTAGCGTACCTACCGTCCTGCAGTCAGCTAAATGTTACCTCTAGCGTACCTACCGTCCTGCAGAGTGTCAGCTAAATGTTACCTCTAGCGTACCTACCGTCCTGCAGTCAGCTAAATGTTACCTCTAGCGTACCTACCGTCCTGCAGTCAGCTAAATGTTACCTCTAGCGTACCTACCGTCCTGCAGTCAGCTAAATGTTACCTCTAGCGTACCTACCGTCCTGCAGTCAGCTAAATGTTACCTCTAGCGTACCTACCGTCCTGCAGTCAGCTAAATGTTACCTCTAGCGTACCTACCGTCCTGCAGTCAGCTAAATGTTACCTCTAGCGTACCTACCGTCCTGCAGTCAGCTAAATGTTACCTCTAGCGTACCTACCGTCCTGCAGAGTGTCAGCTAAATGTTACCTCTAGCGTACCTACCGTCCTGCAGTCAGCTAAATGTTACCTCTAGCGTACCTACCGTCCTGCAGTCAGCTAAATGTTACCTCTAGTGTACCTACCGTCCTGCAGAGTGTCAGCTAAATGTTACCTCTAGTGTACCTACCGTCCTGCAGTCAGCTAAATGTTACCTCTAGCGTACCTACCGTCCTGCAGTCAGCTAAATGTTACCTCTAGCGTACCTACCGTCCTGCAGTCAGCTAAATGTTACCTCTAGCGTACCTACCGTCCTGCAGTCAGCTAAATGTTACCTCTAGCGTACCTACCGTCCTGCAGTCAGCTAAATGTTACCTCTAGCGTACCTACCGTCCTGCAGTCAGCTAAATGTTACCTCTAGCGTACCTACCGTCCTGCAGTCAGCTAAATGTTACCTCTAGCGTACCTACCGTCCTGCAGTCAGCTAAATGTTACCTCTAGCGTACCTACCGTCCTACAGTCAGCTAAATGTTACCTCTAGCGTACCTACCGTCCTGCAGAGTGTCAGCTAAATGTTACCTCTAGCGTACCTACCGTCCTGCAGAGTGTCAGCTAAATGTTACCTCTAGCGTACCTACCGTCCTGCAGAGTGTCAGCTAAATGTTACCTCTAGCGTACCTACCGTCCTGCAGAGTGTCAGCTAAATGTTACCTCTAGCGTACCTACCGTCCTACAGTCAGCTAAATGTTACCTCTAGTGTACCTACCGACCTACAGTCAGCTAAATGTTACCTCTAGCGTACCTACCGTCCTGCAGAGTGTCAGCTAAATGTTACCTCTAGCGTACCTACCGTCCTGCAGTCAGCTAAATGTTACCTCTAGCGTACCTACCGTCCTGCAGTCAGCTAAATGTTACCTCTAGCGTACCTACCGTCCTACAGTCAGCTAAATGTTACCTCTAGCGTACCTACCGTCCTGCAGTCAGCTAAATGTTACCTCTAGCGTACCTACCGTCCTGCAGTCAGCTAAATGTTACCTCTAGCGTACCTACCGTCCTGCAGTCAGCTAAATGTTACCTCTAGTGTACCTACCGTCCTGCAGTCAGCTAAATGTTACCTCTAGCGTACCTACCGTCCTGCAGTCAGCTAAATGTTACCTCTAGCGTACCTACCGTCCTGCAGAGTGTCAGCTAAATGTTACCTCTAGCGTACCTACCGTCCTGCAGTCAGCTAAATGTTACCTCTAGTGTACCTACCGTCCTGCAGTCAGCTAAATGTTACCTCTAGCGTACCTACCGTCCTGCAGTCAGCTAAATGTTACCTCTAGCGTACCTACCGTCCTACAGTCAGCTAAATGTTACCTCTAGCGTACCTACCGTCCTGCAGAGTGTCAGCTAAATGTTACCTCTAGCGTACCTACCGTCCTGCAGTCAGCTAAATGTTACCTCTAGCGTACCTACCGTCCTACAGTCAGCTAAATGTTACCTCTAGCGTACCTACCGTCCTGCAGAGTGTCAGCTAAATGTTACCTCTAGCGTACCTACCGTCCTACAGTCAGCTAAATGTTACCTCTAGCGTACCTACCGTCCTGCAGTCAGCTAAATGTTACCTCTAGCGTACCTACCGTCCTGCAGTCAGCTAAATGTTACCTCTAGCGTACCTACCGTCCTACAGTCAGCTAAATGTTACCTCTAGCGTACCTACCGTCCTGCAGTCAGCTAAATGTTACCTCTAGCGTACCTACCGTCCTGCAGAGTGTCAGCTAAATGTTACCTCTAGTGTACCTACCGTCCTGCAGTCAGCTAAATGTTACCTCTAGCGTACCTACCGTCCTGCAGTCAGCTAAATGTTACCTCTAGCGTACCTACCGTCCTGCAGTCAGCTAAATGTTACCTCTAGCGTACCTACCGTCCTGCAGAGTGTCAGCTAAATGTTACCTCTAGCGTACCTACCGTCCTGCAGTCAGCTAAATGTTACCTCTAGCGTACCTACCGTCCTGCAGTCAGCTAAATGTTACCTCTAGCGTACCTACCGTCCTGCAGTCAGCTAAATGTTACCTCTAGCGTACCTACCGTCCTGCAGTCAGCTAAATGTTACCTCTAGCGTACCTACCGTCCTGCAGTCAGCTAAATGTTACCTCTAGTGTACCTACCGTCCTGCAGTCAGCTAAATGTTACCTCTAGCGTACCTACCGTCCTGCAGTCAGCTAAATGTTACCTCTAGCGTACCTACCGTCCTGCAGAGTGTCAGCTAAATGTTACCTCTAGCGTACCTACCGTCCTGCAGTCAGCTAAATGTTACCTCTAGCGTACCTACCGTCCTACAGTCAGCTAAATGTTACCTCTAGTGTACCTACCGACCTACAGTCAGCTAAATGTTACCTCTAGCGTACCTACCGTCCTGCAGAGTGTCAGCTAAATGTTACCTCTAGCGTACCTACCGTCCTGCAGAGTGTCAGCTAAATGTTACCTCTAGCGTACCTACCGTCCTACAGTCAGCTAAATGTTACCTCTAGCGTACCTACCGTCCTACAGTCAGCTAAATGTTACCTCTAGTGTACCTACCGTCCTGCAGTCAGCTAAATGTTACCTCTAGCGTACCTACCGTCCTGCAGTCAGCTAAATGTTGCCTCTAGCGTACCTACCGTCCTGCAGTCAGCTAAATGTTACCTCTAGCGTACCTACCGTCCTACAGTCAGCTAAATGTTACCTCTAGCGTACCTACCGTCCTACAGTCAGCTAAATGTTACCTCTAGCGTACCTACCGTCCTGCAGAGTGTCAGCTAAATGTTACCTCTAGTGTACCTACCGTCCTGCAGAGTGTCAGCTAAATGTTACCTCTAGCGTACCTACCGTCCTACAGTCAGCTAAATGTTACCTCTAGCGTACCTACCGTCCTGCAGTCAGCTAAATGTTACCTCTAGCGTACCTACCGTCCTGCAGTCAGCTAAATGTTACCTCTAGCGTACCTACCGTCCTGCAGTCAGCTAAATGTTACCTCTAGTGTACCTACCGTCCTGCAGAGTGTCAGCTAAATGTTACCTCTAGTGTACCTACCGTCCTGCAGAGTGTCAGCTAAATGTTACCTCTAGCGTACCTACCGTCCTGCAGAGTGTCAGCTAAATGTTACCTCTAGCGTACCTACCGTCCTGCAGAGTGTCAGCTAAATGTTACCTCTAGCGTACCTACCGTCCTGCAGTCAGCTAAATGTTACCTCTAGTGTACCTACCGACCTACAGTCAGCTAAATGTTACCTCTAGCGTACCTACCGTCCTGCAGAGTGTCAGCTAAATGTTACCTCTAGCGTACCTACCGTCCTGCAGTCAGCTAAATGTTACCTCTAGCGTACCTACCGTCCTGCAGTCAGCTAAATGTTACCTCTAGCGTACCTACCGTCCTGCAGTCAGCTAAATGTTACCTCTAGCGTACCTACCGTCCTGCAGAGTGTCAGCTAAATGTTACCTCTAGCGTACCTACCGTCCTGCAGTCAGCTAAATGTTACCTCTAGCGTACCTACCGTCCTGCAGTCAGCTAAATGTTACCTCTAGCGTACCTACCGTCCTGCAGAGTGTCAGCTAAATGTTACCTCTAGCGTACCTACCGTCCTGCAGTGTAGCTAAATGTTACCTCTAGCGTACCTACCGTCCTGCAGAGTGTCAGCTAAATGTTACCTCTAGCGTACCTACCGTCCTGCAGTCAGCTAAATGTTACCTCTAGCGTACCTACCGTCCTACAGTCAGCTAAATGTTACCTCTAGCGTACCTACCGTCCTGCAGTGTAGCTAAATGTTACCTCTAGCGTACCTACCGTCCTGCAGTCAGCTAAATGTTACCTCTAGTGTACCTACCGTCCTGCAGAGTGTCAGCTAAATGTTACCTCTAGCGTACCTACCGTCCTGCAGAGTGTCAGCTAAATGTTACCTCTAGCGTACCTACCGTCCTGCAGTCAGCTAAATGTTACCTCTAGCGTACCTACCGTCCTGCAGTCAGCTAAATGTTACCTCTAGTGTACCTACCGTCCTGCAGAGTGTCAGCTAAATGTTACCTCTAGTGTACCTACCGTCCTGCAGTCAGCTAAATGTTACCTCTAGCGTACCTACCGTCCTGCAGTCAGCTAAATGTTACCTCTAGTGTACCTACCGTCCTGCAGTCAGCTAAATGTTACCTCTAGTGTACCTACCGTCCTGCAGAGTGTCAGCTAAATGTTACCTCTAGCGTACCTACCGTCCTGCAGTCAGCTAAATGTTACCTCTAGTGTACCTACCGTCCTGCAGTCAGCTAAATGTTACCTCTAGCGTACCTACCGTCCTGCAGAGTGTCAGCTAAATGTTACCTCTAGCGTACCTACCGTCCTGCAGTCAGCTAAATGTTACCTCTAGCGTACCTACCGTCCTGCAGTCAGCTAAATGTTACCTCTAGCGTACCTACCGTCCTGCCGTACCAACACCCAGCCCCACTCATCACCACTGTAGTGTTACAGACGGGGCTAAACCTCCGTACCAACACCCAGCCCCACTCATCACCACTGTAGTGTTACAGACGGGGCTAAACCTCCGTACCAACACCCAGCCCCACTCATCACCACTGTAGTGTTACAGACGGGGCTAAACCTCCGTACCAACACCCAGCCTCACTCATCACCACTGTAGTGTTACAGACGGGGCTAAACCTCCGTACCAACACCCAGCCCCACTCATCACCACTGTAGTGTTACAGACGGGGCTAAACCTCCGTACCAACACCCAGCCCCACTCATCACCACTGTAGTGTTACAGACGGGGCTAAACCTCCGTACCAACACCCAGCCCCACTCATCACCACTGTAGTGTTACAGACGGGGCTAAACCTCCGTACCAACACCCAGCCCCACTCATCACCACTGTAGTGTTACAGACGGGGCTAAACCTCCGTACCAACACCCAGCCCCACTCATCACCACTGTAGTGTTACAGACGGGGCTAAACCTCCGTACCAACACCCAGCCTCACTCATCACCACTGTAGTGTTACAGACGGGGCTAAACCTCCGTACCAACACCCAGCCCCACTCATCACCACTGTAGTGTTACAGATGGTACCAACACCCAGCCCCACTCATCACCACTGTAGTGTTACAGACGGTACCAACACCCAGCCCCACTCATCACCACTGTAGTGTTACAGACGGTACCAACACCCAGCCTCACTCATCACCACTGTAGTGTTACAGATGGGGCTAAACCTAGGTGTTCTGTACACTTACAACACAACACTGTAGTGTTACAGACTGTAGTGCTACAGACGGGGCTAAACCCAGGTATCCTGAACACTTACAACACAAGCAGACGTTCTTCCTTCTCGCTGTGTCCCTCCAGTCGCTGTGTTCGGCCGTGGTGCAGGTGTACGGGGCCGACCGGAGCTGCTCCTGGGTGAAGCGCTGCTGCGGAGTGGCCTGTCTGGTCAAGGACAACCCCCAGAGGTCCTACTTCATCAGGGTGTTCGACATCAAGGTGAGCAGCAGGGGGCGCCCAAACCAGCTTCGCCTGGATACGCTGGTGGCTTAAAGGAACGACATTTTGGGAAATTAGCTCACCGTCTTCTCCAGAGAGAGACGAGGAGATAGATACCAGTCTCCTCTCTGTGCGTTCAGTAGAAAGCTATCTGGCTGCGTGTTAGCCTAGCTTAGCACAATGAATGGAAGCGGACATGGCCGGTTAGCCTATAGGCATTGTCCAACTAACACCACTCCCGAAGGCTACCTGTCACTGTCCGCTTCCATTCATTGTGCTAAGCTAGGCTAACGTGCAGCCAGGTAGCTTTCTACTGAACGCACAGAGAGGAAACTGGTATCTATCTTCTTGTCTCTCTCTGGAGAAGACGGTAAGCTAATTTCCCAAAATGTTGGCGTGTTCCTTTAACACATTGTCTGCCACGCAGTATGCCCATCCTTGGGCCCAGTCTGCCAGCGCTGTAAGCCTATGGAGATGTTTACCTTCTTTGCAGGGCTATAACTTTTTAAATATTATACTAATTATAGCTATATCGACATTACTATGGCCCATTCAACATCGGGTATCTATCGTTCCGGATGTGGGAACGTTATATTTTTTCATTCATACATTGTTGTGTTAATACCGTCGAGAATATAAATATGTTTTTAAGGTTTTCTGCTGTAATTCCAAAAACGCGAGTTATAGGCCCTGACGCATATGATAGATTATCGATTGGCGTTTCTTTCCTATACACGCTATATTAAAAAATTCAAATGTATATGATCGGTATACATTATGCTTCATCATGCGTGAAGGAAAGGGGGGGGGGGGGGGGGTCGTTTATAATTCCTTGATCGTCAGTAACGGCTTTATTTAGTATGGGTTGATATGTTGAGCAGATGGATTGCCGTGAATTGAATAAACAATCGGGCTGAAAATAACGTTAGATTCCTCTTACCGTTCTCCGATGAGACTGGAGGAAAAATATTCCAATTATTTGACGTCGATCTGCTAGATCCATTTCCCGTTTGTATGACGCAATAAACGCTGAAATTATATTGATTATTGCGTTTAGAAAGCGATCCCAATGCACTCAAGTGTGTATCTAGATCCACGCTACAAGATATCTCTGGCGGAGGAATTTCCCAGATGCACCGAGCGCCACTTCCGGTTTGGCTTGGAGTGTAACTCGCCCGATCATCCACCAGGCGGCGGTATTGAGGCGTTGCAATATCAGAACAGGGTCCAGCTGCAGCAGCGGAGGGAGGCTGGATGAATTATGAATGCCATGGCGAAAAAAATGAAATATTGATCCCAAAAACGAGTTGACTCGTTTCTGGCGCACAACGCATGGCGGGCAATAACGAGTATACTCGTTTTTGGCGTCCAATGTGTTCAGGCCTAGTCCACACGTACTAGTGGTCTGCAAGGGCCTTGAAATAAAGCCTGTGCCCGAGCCCGTGAACTTCAGGCCCTGCCCGAAAATAAGCCCGACTGTAAATAATATTTTAAACCCTAGCCCGCGTGAAAACCTGAAAAAAAATTATTATTATTAAAATATTTTTTTTTGTATTTGTTTTAAATATTCGAAACACGGTTTTATATGAACTTAATAAATAAACAAAAACCAAAATGTCCAATAGGTCTAACTAAATAACACATATCACGCTGAAAACTAATAAACCATTCTATAGCCTGATTCGCAAATTCTATTATATAGTCCAATATATATATATATATATATATTTTTTTTTTAAATATTCTAAACACTTTATATATTAACTTAATAAATAAACAAAAACGAAAATGTCCAATAGGTCTGCCTAAATAACGCATATCACGCTGAAAACTAAGAAGCATTTACATAGCCTGTTTCGCTCTTATTAGAATGCCGTCCCAGTGCTCGCTTATTAGACAGCCTCGTAAAACGTATTGAAGGCTATAGAATCTTCTTTGACACACACACACACACACACACACACACACACACACACACACACACACACACACAACACAATAGCCTACTCAGTCACTATACAAACAAACAGAAAACAGAAATCAGATTTCGAGCAGAGCAACATAATGAAAGCACAACAAAACAGGGCAGCAGCACCCAGCAAATAATAAACATCAGACTCACCACTTCGCTGTTGACGTCAGCAACGCGTTGAACAACGTTAACAAAACTTCGCCAACCGGCTACATACATCCAAGAACAAATTAAAATGTTCCAACACAACCAATGCCACTTCGGTCCGGTTCATTTGTTCATCAATCCACCTGAGGGTCATCACTGTTCTCCCTCGAGTTCTCCTCTGAGTTCTCCCTGCGCGCTGCGGTAATTACATCCAAATGTTTATCTGATGACAGCTTGCGCAAAAGAGAAAACGAATCTTAAGGAAAACGAAGGTTATCCTATAACCCTAGTTATATGAGAAAAAAAAAGAAAAGCGGCGGTGCCCGGCCCGGCCGAGCCCGAATTATTTATTTAAAAATAAAGCCCTACCCAGCCCGAACCCGTCGGGTAGGGCCCCGTCGGGCTTGGGCAGGGTTGCAGTGCACTAACACGTACACTGGTATTTCTTTTTAAATCATAGCTTTTTCTATGAGTTTTGGCTTTTCTTCCGCATGCAAACCGTGTGAAACCAAAGCTTATGGAAAAGGCTGACTAACCTTCGTACTGTCTTTTACTAGTATCCACTTTGCTACTATCTACCTTGCCTTTATTACTTCCTACTATGCTAATTATGTCTTTACTGCTCTGCACTCCAGACTGTAGCACTCAGGTTCAACACTGTTTGATGAACAATGTTACTGACCCGTAGCTGCCAGAGTCGTACCCTTCCTGCTGACTTGTTGTACAGAACTTGTAAGTCGCTTTGGATAAAAGCATCAGCTAAGTGACCGGGGGTAAAAAAAAATATCTGTCTGTCAATCACTACTTCCCAGCAAAGTCAACAAGAAAACTAAAATGTTATTGGCTAATGATGTTAGCTGTTACCACGTTCCACTTTGTGGGGTGAATTTGCCATTTGTATACAAGATGTGCGAATTTTTCCATGACCTCTCAAACGACAGTGATTTGCTTGTTGTCACCAAGTCCATCTTTGGTAACGGAAGTACAGTACATGGCACCTGTGCTAACCCTATACTATACCATAGACCAGGGGTGGCCAACCAGTCAGAGACTAAGAGCCACAAAAAAATTACTGTGGTACCACAAAGAGCCACACCATATACCAGCGTTTCTCAACCTTTTTTTTCAGTCACGGCACCCTTCATGTGTTTATAGGTCTCACCCTCTGGCCTCTGAAGTTACTAATGTCTTTTTTATTTGGGCCTCACAGGGTTAAAAGTACCCTGTGAGACCCACGGTTGCAAAATTACAAAATCACTTTTAGCCATTTAAAAAAATAATGTTTATTTAAAAAATGTTAAAGGGGAACTATTTTACTATTTCTTTCACTATTTGGGCACTTTTACACAATTCCTGTGAGTCTATGGAACACCTAGGTTTTTAAAAAAAAAATGCATTGTTTTGTATTTCTAATCAAGTACTAAAAACCGCATTTTTCTACCTCAAGATCTTAAGCCGTTTTGAGGCTGGGCTCCAACCACTGTGTGGCCTGGTGCCAACTGCCACATCAACTGCCACATTATTATGCAGCTGAGAAATCTCTGACATCACAGATATGCACATTTTCAGATGACTCAGTTCAGTGAGGGTGAATATTGTGAGAGGAGAATTGGAAGAATTCGCCAATATGAGAATTAGAGACATATATCCTATTAATATAAGTCCACATAGCTAAGAAACAATGGTAAACACTGAAAAAAGCCATTTATAAGATAGTTCCCCTTTAAGCACATGTATAGTCAATTGGTCCTGTTGTTCAGCCTCACAATGCTATTTGATAGTAAATGTGTTTATATGTCCCACCCTCTGGCCTCTGAAGTTGCTAATTTCTTTTTAATTTGGGCCTCACAGGGTTAACCTCTTAAGCCCGAGATATACAGTAAAAGTGTATATTTTCAGCATTATGTTTGTTTACCAATTATTTTAACTGTTATTAGTGAAATATAAAATTATAGAAATCTCAGGGCATTGAGTCGGAAACCGGCGCATATTGACAGGAGGAAGTGGCACAGCCAAAAGTGAGTGTAGTCTTTTGAAGGAAGAGACTCAGGGCTTTCAAATTTCGAAAAACTACCCTACCCAGCTCACACCAGCCCCTGTCAATCATCTGACTTCTGGATTTACTTTTTAATTTCTCTTATTTTTTGGGATTATCTCCCACAAACCTGAACGTTATTGCCATAAAACAGAACGCAGTTAGTTTCTCTACCTTTCTGTGAACGTCTTGCAAAAAACGGTGTTGCAATATGATGAAAAATGGTGGAGAAATTTACATTATAAAAAAGATGGCAGAATTCAGTACTGTATCTACAAAACCTTCTGTTTAATCATCTTCCCTTTATTCATTTGCTTAGATTTTTCAGGTCTGGTCAATTTTAGCATGGTGTTATTTACAGTCAAAGATTTATTTTTTTTTTAAATAGAATTGATATTCTCCTTTGGTTCATTACAATTTACTCAAGCCTAGTAACAGACACACTATTTCTGACACTGATCCATATATGTCCCTAGATTCAGATACCAAGAACATGCAAATGGACCATTTAAAAAAAAATTATAAATGTTTATTCTACGTCCTTATGGAATGAGTGACATAAAAAAAAAAAAAAAAAAAGGTAAACCTGAGTGCTACAATCTTGAGCGCATAGTAGTATAGACATATCGGCATAGTAGGTAGTAATATAGGCAAGGTAGATTACTTGGCAGCAGAGTGCAGACTAGTAAAAGAAGGTTAGCCTTTTTTTTCTTTTTTTTTTTAAAGCTTTTTGAGACCTGCGTTTAAAAGTGAAGGTAGTTGAGTGTCGGTCTGTTTCTAGTTAAGCCCTCTGTGTCCAGTTGTCTGTCAGCGGTTTGGTTTATAGCCAGAGGAAATCCTTCTAGCCATTCCATTCTCTGTTGAACTGCCAACAGTCAGTCGTCTGTTATGACCATTTCTTTTTCTCTCCTGTTCCAGGAAGGGAAAACCATGTTTGAACAGGAACTGTATAACAACTTCACCATCAACAGCTCCAGACCGTACTTCATCTCGTTCGCAGGAGATGTGAGTTTAAAGCCCTTATTGATAATAATGCAACATGTGAGTTTAAAGCCCTTATTGATGACGTAACGTCTGTTTTTAAAGCCTTTATTGATCATGTGTTTTGAGGGTTCCTCGTCCATCGCATTTGGATATAGTTATATACAGTGATGGAGCTGATATGTGACGATATTCTTCATTGTAGGTGAAATTCGTCAGAACTCGTCATTTTATGTTTTCAAAGTGATTATATTACGCTGTGGACAAGACCATCGCCACCTCTAGGCCTATTGATATAAAACAGCCTTTTATTTTCTTGCCTGAAATTGAGACGGGTGGTCTTCCTCCCAAATGTGACGAGGCACACGTCCAATATGAGGGTCTTCTTCTCTCGGCTCTCTCCCAGTTGGTCCAATGGCCACCAGCATCCCACCAGTTGTGTAAAAAGTAAACCACACATGCAGTATTTTCTTAATATTCATAATGCAATATTAAAATATGTTCTTAATATTTCCCCCCCAAAATCTATTTCCATTATTATGTTTCTCTGGAAAGGGGAAATAGTTTGCGTGGGAATTCCCGGAAACTTGTTTACTATATATGGGTTA
>NC_140182.1:1406348-1488848 GCF_963971535.1 Notolepis coatsorum
GACCCGAGCTAGCAGAGGTTCATGTGTTATGACCCGAGCTAGGAGAGGTTCACGTGTTATGACCCGAGCTAGGAGAGGTTCACACGTTATGACCCGAGCTAGGAGAGGTTCACGTGTTATGACCCGAGCTAGGAGAGGTTCACGTGTTATGACCCGAGCTAGCAGAGGTTCACATGTTATGACCCGAGCTAGGAGAGGTTCACGTGTTATGACCCGAGCTAGCAGAGGTTCACGTGTTATGACCCGAGCTAGGAGAGGTTCACGAGTTATGACCCGAGCTAGGAGAGGTTCACGAGTTATGTCAATGAGTTTTTAATTGTATTTTGTAATAGGTTTTGTTTTTTACGTTTTAATGTTGGGAGTAAAACAGTCCTGGACTTCGATTTACAAGTTGGTGAAGTTTACAAATAGTGTATGTTCCACCTATAGGGTTAGGGTTCCACCTATAGGTCAAACTGAAGGTTCCACCTATAGGTCAAACTGAAGGTTCCACCTATAGGTCTAACTGAAGGTTCCACCTATAGGGTTAGGGTTCCACCTATAGGTCAAACTGAATGTGAACTGAAGGAAAATAAATCACTGATTGGGTCTTTAATTAAATGGACTATTCAGACCGTTGACAAAATCCTTAATCCAAAAGTTAGTCGACTAAGGTTTCCTTTATTTATGATCTGCCCTACTTGCACATAAGATAAGATTCCTTTATTGATCCCCTTGGATCAATATATATATATATATATATATATATATATATATATATTATATCTTAAGGTGCATGAGCCGTTAGCACCAGGCAGTGCTGAACAACATGGGGGGAAAAAGCTGAACTTGCATAAACGTGGAGAAACGGGGGGATGTGTCTGTCCCTTTACAGCACAGCAGGAATCCCTTCAGAGAGCCTGACTCACACACCAACCCCCCGGATTAATCTGGACAGGTTAACCCTTTCTCCGCCGATGACGTGTTTACACGTCATTCCTCGCCATGCGTAATCTGCCAATGACGGGTTACGGCGTCTTTGAGATCAATATTTCATATTTTCGTCATGGTATTCACATTTCACCCACGGAGTCTTTGCTGGTGTTGTCTAACTGAAGGTTCCACCTATAGGGTTAGGGTTCCACCTATAGGTCAAACTGAATGTGAACTGAAGGAAAATAAATCACTGATTGGGTCTTTAATTAAATGGACTATTCAGACCGTTGACAAAATCCTTAATCCAAAAGTTAGTCGACTAAGGTTTCCTTTTATTTATGATCTGCCCTACTTGCACATAAGATAAGATTCCTTTATTGATCCCCTTGGATCAATATATATATATATATATATATATATATATATATATATATATATATATATTATATCTTAAGGTGCATGAGCCGTTAGCACCCAGGCAGTGCTGAACAACATGGGGGAAAAAGCTGAACTTGCATAAACGTGGAGAAACGGGGGGATGTGTCTGTCCCTTTACAGCACAGCAGGAATCCCTTCAGAGAGCCTGACTCGCACACACAACCCCCCGGATTAATCTGGACAGGTTAACCCTTTCTCCGCCGATGACGTGTTTACACGTCATTCCTCGCCATGCGTAATCTGCCAATGACGGGTTACGGCGTCTTTGAGATCAATATTTCATATTTTCGTCATGGTATTCACATTTCACACCACGGAGTCTTTGCTGGTGTTGTAGGACTCCGCTCAACTCTGCAACGCTTCAATACCGCCACCTGGTGGCCGATCGAGAGAGTTGCCAAAACCGGAAGTGGCCGGAAGTGCTTAGTCCGTCCCCTATTCCGTCCGGCCACTCGCTATCGCTCGCGGGACTCTATCCAGACACTGTGCATATCGATCCGTTGCCATAACTCTATAAACAACATGATTGGACGTGTATTAGTATTATACAAACCGGAACTGGATCACCTAGATCAACATCCCATAATAGCGATCTTTTTGCTCCGCGCTCATCACCCAACGGTAAGAGGAGACTGGGGTGAGTTTCAGCGTTTTTCTTTACCATTTTCGATACAAACTGCTCTGATCTATATATCACCCATACTACATAAATCATTTAACGTCTGCCACGGAATTATAAACGACCCCCCCCCCCCCCCCCCCCCCCCCCCAGATGATCAGTCAACACGTCTAGGATCGGTATCAAACTGCATTTGATGATCTAATATATGCATTTATGGCTATATCTCACGTTCTATGAAATACTGCAGAAATCGATAAAAACATATTTATACTTTAGACTGTATTATTGTATGAATGTGTGAATGAAAAAGTATAACGTTCCTACGTCCTGAACGATAGATAATCGATGTTGAATGGGCCTTAGTAATGTCAATTTAGCAATACAATTTAAAAAGTTATAGCCCTGCAAAGAAGGTGAACATCTCCATAGACAAATAGAGCTGGCAGAGAGGGTACAAGGATGGATATAAGCTCCGGCAAAGAATGGGTTAACGGATGCGGAGCTAATGATGCTAATGATGGAGCATCACCGGCTGTCGTGTGGCAGTGAAAGGCTTAACCCGCTCTCGCCCGGTGACCACAGCGAGCCCCTGGAGGAGTGGCCATTAGCATGCGGAGTGCGGCCCAATCACCCCCCACACTGACCCCCCCCCCCACACTGACGCGCGAACGCTGAGGCCGTGTCGAGGGAGCGCTCCCGCTACTGAGTGGAGATTGTGTGTGACATTTTGAGTTTTTAAGTGTGAAACTAACAAGGCCACATAGTTGCCCTAGATTTGCCTCTTTGCATTTAGGAACCGTTTGCTTCTTTCTGTCCCCCCCCCCCGCCCCTCTTCCATTTGATGTTTTTGTCGACTCAGATGAGCACCAATGAACCGATGCCTCGGGGAGAAACAGCTGTTATTGCTACTCGAGTCATTATTTACTGTGGTGTTGTTATTATTATTATTATTATTATTATTATTATTATTATTATTATTATTATTATTATTATTATTATTATTATTATTATTATTATTATTATTATTATTATTTAGCATGAGAGGTTTGAGAATGAAGGCGGGGAGGCTTGTCACTTGACTCTCACGTCTCCGTCTCTCTCTCTCTCTCTCTTTACCCCCGGATGAACTCTTTAAAATCCTACAAAAGGCCCTTTCAGATCCAGTCACTCATTGATGAACTGTGTGAGGAACAGGGCGTGTTGTCTGGGTGTTAATCTGTGTCACACAGATGGTGGAGCGGAGTGTTTAGTTGCACTGGATTCTCTCCCAGTGTTGCTGCTGTTCTGGTGCTGCCTCTCCCTGGGTTGGGGTCAGGTTCCTGGGTTGTGTTGTAGTCTAGTCACTAAAGGTCGAGTCCCGAGTCCCCAGTGTCCACGTCGAGGTCCCCATCACCAAGTTCAATCAATCAATCAATCAGATTTATTTATATAGCACATTTAACATGACGCGTGACAACCAAAGTGCTGTACAGAGGGTAGATACACATAGATACATAATAGACAACAATCACACTCCGTTTTATGGGAGGGCACACAGGCAAGCACACAGGAAAACAGGGCATGAGTCAGTGAACGGGAAAGGCTAGTAGGTAGAAGTGGGTTTTGAGCCTCGATTGAAGGCATCTATCGAGGGGGCGAGGAGCCTAGTGGAGGTGGGGATGCTGTTCCACAGTTCAGGGGGAGAGGAGCCTAGTGGAGGTGGGGATGCTGTTCCACAGTTCAGGGGGCGAGGAGCCTAGTGGAGGTGGGGATGCTGTTCCACAGTTCAGGGGGCGAGGAGCCTAATGGAGGTGGGGATGCTGTTCCACAGTTCAGGGGGAGAGGAGCCTAGTGGAGGTGGGGATGCTGTTCCACAGTTCAGGGGGCGAGGAGCCTAGTGGAGGTGGGGATGCTGTTCCACAGTTCAGGGGGCGAGGAGCCTAATGGAGGTGGGGATGCTGTTCCACAGTGCAGGGGGCGAGGAGCCTAATGGAGGTGGGGATGCTGTTCCACAGTTCAGGGGGCGAGGAGCCTAGTGGAGGTGGGGATGCTGTTCCACAGTGCAGGGGGCGAGGAGCCTAGTGGAGGTGGGGATGCTGTTCCACAGTTCAGGGGGCGAGGAGCCTAGTGGAGGTGGGGATGCTGTTCCACAGTTCAGGGGGCGAGGAGCCTAGTGGAGGTGGGGATGTTGTTCCACAGTTCAGGGGGTGAGGAGCCTAGTGGAGGTGGGGATGCTGTTCCACAGTTCAGGGGGAGAGGAGCCTAGTGGAGGTGGGGATGCTGTTCCACAGTTCAGGGGGAGAGGAGCCTAGTGGAGGTGGGGATGCTGTTCCACAGTTCAGGGGGAGAGGAGCCTAGTGGAGGTGGGGATGCTGTTCCACAGTTCAGGGGGAGAGGAGCCTAGTGGAGGTGGGGATGCTGTTCCACAGTTCAGGGGGCGAGGAGCCTAGTGGAGGTGGGGATGCTGTTCCACAGTTCAGGGGGAGAGGAGCCTAATGGAGGTGGGGATGCTGTTCCACAGTTCAGGGGGAGAGGAGCCTAGTGGAGGTGGGGATGCTGTTCCACAGTTCAGGGGGAGAGGAGCCTAGTGGAGGTGGGGATGTTGTTCCACAGTTCAGGGGGCGAGGAGCCTAATGGAGGTGGGGATGCTGTTCCACAGTTCAGGGGGAGAGGAGCCTAGTGGAGGTGGGGATGCTGTTCCACAGTTCAGGGGGAGAGGAGCCTAGTGGAGGTGGGGATGCTGTTCCACAGTTCAGGGGGAGAGGAGCCTAATGGAGGTGGGGATGCTGTTCCACAGTTCAGGGGGAGAGGAGCCTAGTGGAGGTGGGGATGCTGTTCCACAGTTCAGGGGGAGAGGAGCCTAATGGAGGTGGGGATGCTGTTCCACAGTTCAGGGGGAGAGGAGCCTAGTGGAGGTGGGGATGCTGTTCCACAGTTCAGGGGACAGCAAAGGCACGGCTCCCCCTGAGCTTGAGGTTAGACCTCCGGACTGTCGGGAGCCTCTGATCGACTGACCTGAGGGACCTGGTGTTGGAACAGGGGGATAGGAGGTCTGAGATGTAGGAGGGGGGGTGACCATTAAGGGCTTTAAAAACAAATAGGAGAACCTTAAAATCTATCCTGTAGCGTACTGGGAGCCAGTGAAGGGAGGCAAGGACAGGGGTGTTGTGGTCTCTCCTGCGGGTTCCGGTCAACAGTCTGGCAGCGGCGTTCTGTACCAGTTGTAAGCGGGACAGGGAGGACTGGTTGATGCCTATATAGAGGGAGTTGCAGTCGTCTAATCTAGATGAAATGAAGGCGTGGATGACTCAAGTTTGTTTATTATTTGTCACAACAAAATACAGAATACTTTATGATGAAATGCTTGTTTCTGTATGAGCCCCTGAAGAGTGTGCTACATACAGTAAAGAGAAAGTAAGTAAAAAAAAAAAAGTAAGTAAGAAGTAAGTAAATATATATATACAATACAGAGTAAAGTCCCCGGCCCTGGCTGACGTTCAGGGAGAGGCTGTTCTCTCTCTCCCGAGTCCCAGTCCTCCAGGTTGAGGCCACTCCCCTCCGGTAGTCGAAGAGCTGACGTACAAATAAAAAAAGGTCTACATTAAACTAGGGCTGTCAGTTTATCGCATTAATTAGATTAATTAATTACACAGCAAATTATCGCGTTATGAAAATTAACTCAAAATAAAAAGAAAATTTAATCTCATTCATTCCATAACAACGTAGAATAAACATTTACAGACTTTTTTTTTTACATGTCCATTTGCATGTTCTTGGTATCTGATTCTAGGGACATCTATGGATCTCAGGGAATGTATTCCCAGTGTCAGAAATACTGTGTCTGTTACTAGGCTTGAGTAAATTGTAATGAACCAAATGAGAATATCAACTAAAAAAAAAATTAAAAAAAAATGTATCTTTGACTGAATAACACCATGCTCAAATTGACCAGACCTGAAAAATCTAAGCAAATTAATAAATGGAAGATGATTAAACAGAAGGTTTTGTAGATACAGTACTGAATTCTGCCATCCGGACACATGCAATTTGAAATATGATTATAGAATATAGAATATCGGGCCTAAAATGGTTATGCGATTAAAATGCGATTAATTAGATTAATTAATTACAAATCCTGTAATTAATTAGATAACTTTTTTTAATCGCCTGACAGCACTACATTAAACATAAATGACACAGCGGTCATTTACGGTATTAATATAGCCATCAATATCTTATGCCAAATTATTTTTATAAAAATAAATAACTGTATTTATCAATTAACAAGTCCCAAGTCCTCGTCTGCACCTTCTGAATGCAGGCGATGCTCGAGTCCAAGTCATCGGTGCTCGAGTCCAACTACACCACTGGTTCTGAACAGAGGTGCTTCTTCAGTCGTTTCTTACCGGTCCAGACGGGCTCTTTCAGACCGCAGGCGTTTTTTCACGACAGTGTGAACCGCACAAATCGCATGGAATCTGATCTTTTTCCATTTTAATTCAGTCCCACTTTCATATGCCGATCTTAAATCGGATACATGTCTTATCTTTTGCGATGCGACCTCAGTCTGAACAATTGTGCGACTTTCATGCAACTTTTACATCATCTCTCTAGATTGACGTTTGTCACAATGTCCTATAGTTAATTTGCGCAACGGGTCAGTTCAGGAGCGTGACCAGTTCACACAGGAATCTGATATTGGCCTTAGATACAGACGTAACCAGCCTTAGATACAGACGTAACCAGCCTTAGATACAGACGTAACCAGCCTTAGATACAGACGTAACCAGCCTTAGATACAGACGTAACCAGCCTTAGATACAGACGTAACCAGCCTTAGATACAGACGTAACCAGCCTTAGTTACAGACGTAACCAGCCTTAGATACAGACGTAACCAGCCTTGGATACAGACGTAACCAGCCTTAGATACAGACGTAACCAGCCTTAGATACAGACGTAACCAGCCTTAGATACAGACCAGCCTTAGATACAGACCAGCCTTAGATACAGACCAGCCTTAGATACAGACCAGCCTTAGATACAGACGTAACCAGCCTTAGATACAGACGTAACCAGCCTTAGATACAGACGTAACCAGCCTTAGATACAGACGTAACCAGCCTTAGATACAGACCAGCCTTAGATACAGACGTAACCAGCCTTAGATACAGACCAGCCTTAGATACAGACGTAACCAGCCTTAGATACAGACGTAACCAGCCTTAGATACAGACGTAACCAGCCTTAGATACAGACGTAACCAGCCTTAGATACAGACCAGCCTTAGATACAGACGTAACCAGCCTTAGATACAGACGTAACCAGCCTTAGATACAGACGTAACCAGCCTTAGATACAGACCAGCCTTAGATACAGACGTAACCAGCCTTAGATACAGACCAGCCTTAGATACAGACGTAACCAGCCTTAGATACAGACGTAACCAGCCTTAGATACAGACCAGCCTTAGATACAGACGTAACCAGCCTTAGATACAGACGTAACCAGCCTTAGATACAGACGTAACCAGCCTTAGATACAGACGTAACCAGCCTTAGATACAGACCAGCCTTAGATACAGACGTAACCAGCCTTAGATACAGACGTAACCAGCCTTAGTTACAGACGTAACCAGCCTTAGATACAGACGTAACCAGCCTTAGTTACAGACGTAACCAGCCTTAGTTACAGACGTAACCAGCCTTAGATACAGACGTAACCAGCCTTAGATACAGACGTAACCAGCCTTAGATACAGACGTAACCAGCCTTAGATACAGACGTAACCAGCCTTAGATACAGACGTAACCAGCCTTAGATACAGACGTAACCAGCCTTAGATACAGACCAGCCTTAGATACAGACGTAACCAGCCTTAGATACAGACCAGCCTTAGATACAGACGTAACCAGCCTTAGATACAGACGTAACCAGCCTTAGATACAGACGTAACCAGCCTTAGATACAGACCAGCCTTAGATACAGACGTAACCAGCCTTAGATACAGACGTAACCAGCCTTAGATACAGACGTAACCAGCCTTAGATACAGACGTAACCAGCCTTAGATACAGACCAGCCTTAGATACAGACGTAACCAGCCTTAGATACAGACCAGCCTTAGATACAGACGTAACCAGCCTTAGATACAGACGTAACCAGCCTTAGATACAGACCAGCCTTAGATACAGACGTAACCAGCCTTAGATACAGACGTAACCAGCCTTAGATACAGACCAGCCTTAGATACAGACGTAACCAGCCTTAGATACAGACGTAACCAGCCTTAGTTACAGACGTAACCAGCCTTAGATACAGACGTAACCAGCCTTAGTTACAGACGTAACCAGCCTTAGATACAGACCAGCCTTAGATACAGACGTAACCAGCCTTAGATACAGACGTAACCAGCCTTAGATACAGACGTAACCAGCCTTAGATACAGACGTAACCAGCCTTAGATACAGACGTAACCAGCCTTAGATACAGACGTAACCAGCCTTAGATACAGACGTAACCAGCCTTAGATACAAACGTAACCAGCCTTAGATACAGACGTAACCAGCCTTAGATACAGACGTAACCAGCCTTAGATACAGACCAGCCTTAGATACAGACCTAACCAGCCTTAGATACAGACGTAACCAGCCTTAGATACAGACGTAACCAGCCTTAGATACAGACGTAACCAGCCTTAGATACAGACGTAACCAGCCTTAGATACAGACGTAACCAGCCTTAGATACAGACGTAACCAGCCTTAGATACAGACGTAACCAGCCTTAGATACAGACCAGCCTTAGATACAGACGTAACCAGCCTTAGATACAGACGTAACCAGCCTTAGATACAGACCAGCCTTAGATACAGACGTAACCAGCCTTAGATACAGACGTAACCAGCCTTGATACAGACGTAACCAGCCTTAGATACAGACCAGCCTTAGATACAGACGTAACCAGCCTTAGATACAGACCAGCCTTAGTTACAGACGTAACCAGCCTTAGATACAGACCAGCCTTAGATACAGACGTAACCAGCCTTAGATACAGACGTAACCAGCCTTAGATACAGACGTAACCAGCCTTAGATACAGACGTAACCAGCCTTAGATACAGACGTAACCAGCCTTACAGACGTAACCAGCCTTAGATACAGACCAGCCTTAGATACAGACGTAACCAGCCTTAGATACAGACGTAACCAGCCTTAGATACAGACGTAACCAGCCTTAGATACAGACGTAACCAGCCTTAGTTACAGACGTAACCAGCCTTAGATACAGACGTAACCAGCCTTAGATACAGACGTAACCAGCCTTAGATACAGACGTAACCAGCCTTAGATACAGACGTAACCAGCCTTAGATACAGACGTAACCAGCCTTAGATACAGACCAGCCTTAGATACAGACGTAACCAGCCTTAGATACAGACGTAACCAGCCTTAGATACAGACGTAACCAGCCTTAGATACAGACGTAACCAGCCTTAGATACAGACGTAACCAGCCTTAGATACAGACCAGCCTTAGATACTGACCAGCCTTAGATACAGACGTAACCAGCCTTAGATACAGACCAGCCTTAGATACAGACGTAACCAGCCTTAGATACAGACGTAACCAGCCTTAGATACAGACCAGCCTTAGATACAGACGTAACCAGCCTTAGATACAGACCAGCCTTAGATACAGACGTAACCAGCCTTAGATACAGACGTAACCAGCCTTAGATACAGACGTAACCAGCCTTAGATACAGACGTAACCAGCCTTAGATACAGACGTAACCAGCCTTAGATACAGACGTAACCAGCCTTAGATACAGACCAGCCTTAGATACAGACCAGCCTTAGATACAGACGTAACCAGCCTTAGATACAGACCAGCCTTAGATACAGACGTAACCAGCCTTAGATACAGACCAGCCTTAGATACAGACGTAACCAGCCTTAGATACAGACGTAACCAGCCTTAGATACAGACCAGCATTAGATACAGACGTAACCAGCCTTAGATACAGACCAGCCTTAGATACAGACGTAACCAGCCTTAGATACAGACCAGCCTTAGATACAGACGTAACCAGCCTTAGATACAGACGTAACCAGCCTTAGATACAGACGTAACCAGCCTTAGATACAGACGTAACCAGCCTTAGATACAGACCAGCCTTAGATACAGACGTAACCAGCCTTAGATACAGACGTAACCAGCCTTAGATACAGACGTAACCAGCCTTAGATACAGACCAGCCTTAGATACAGACGTAACCAGCCTTAGATACAGACGTAACCAGCCTTAGATACAGACGTAACCAGCCTTAGTTACAGACGTAACCAGCCTTAGATACAGACGTAACCAGCCTTAGATACAGACGTAACCAGCCTTAGTTACAGACGTAACCAGCCTTAGTTACAGACGTAACCAGCCTTAGATACAGACGTAACCAGCCTTAGATACAGACGTAACCAGCCTTAGATACAGACGTAACCAGCCTTAGATACAGACGTAACCAGCCTTAGATACAGACGTAACCAGCCTTAGATACAGACGTAACCAGCCTTAGATACAGACCAGCCTTAGATACAGACGTAACCAGCCTTAGATACAGACGTAACCAGCCTTAGATACAGACGTAACCAGCCTTAGTTACAGACGTAACCAGCCTTAGATACAGACGTAACCAGCGCGCACAGAACTGTCCTCTAGGTCCGGGCAGAGACTGTCGCCGCTGAATACACCTAAAGGACGGCTCCGTGGTTACTGGTTACTGGTGGTTACAGACCGTGGTTACTGGTTACTGGTTACTGGTGGTTACAGACCGTGGTTACTGGTTACTGGTGGTTACAGACCGTGGTTACTGGTTACTGGTGGTTATAGACCGTGGTTACTGGTTACTGGTTACTGATTACTGGTGGGACGTGTCATTTGTAGGCGAAGCCACTGAAGCCAGGGATTTGGATTTGGGATTAACTGTGGATTAGTGCTCCGATGCTTCTGTGTTTTCTAGAGATTATGTGGAACTCGAGGACTGACTGGCTCTCGCTGTCTGGGGCTGCGGCAGTGATGTGATCTCTGGCAGGAAAGAAGGTCCCCTTTAAGATCTCTGGCAGGAAAGAAGGTCCCCTTTAAGATCTCTGGCAGGAAAGAAGGTCCCCTTTAAGATCTCTGGCAGGAAAGAAGGTCCCCTTTAAGATCTCTGGCAGGAAAGAAGGTCCCCTTTAAGATCTCTGGCAGGAAAGAAGGTCCCCTTTAAGATCTCAGAGGAAAGAAGGTCCCCTTTAAGATCTCAGAGGAAAGAAGGTCCCCTTTAAGATCTCTGGGAGGAGGCCTCCTGTTTAAGATCTCTGGAAGGGCAAACGTTCAGAGTACATGGAATGTTAGTTATGCCACGGGGTAAATGTAAAGCAACAGGATGCTCTTCTGCACCGTTGAACAAGACGAGCCGGCTGACGAGCTCGTTCATCCAGGGGCCGTCTAACCGGTTTCTGTACAAGCCCACGGCATGAGGACATTTACATTTACATTTTATGGTACTGTATGTCTCTGTGTCAGACCTGTACTGTATGTCTCTGTGTCAGACCTGTAGAATGGAGGCGCTGTGTTCCTAACACACTGCACTGTGCCTGAGGGAACTGACTGTTTGACCGACCGCTCACGTCGTAAGCCTTTTTAATTATGCCAGGAAGCGGAGCTTGATGAGCGGTAATTAAGTATTAAGGGAAATCATTTGGGTAAGCTCAGATTGGCTCTCAACTCTCCTCGTACCAAAGCTCTCGATTTGTATTTCAATGAGCCCGGCTGGTATTAAACATGCAGGGACCCCCCCCCCCCGGTGTTCACGGGGTTAAGGTAACCATTGGCACAGACGGGGACAACAGATGGAAATGAGCCTCGTGCTAAATCCGGCAATTTTTACACTCCACTGTGTTCATACATTTTACATTGTCCCGTCCAATTAAACAAAGTAAAGTAGATGTACATGGGATAGACAGATATCAATATTAATTTTGGGGGGGAAAAGACCAAGGATCAGTGCTAACGACCACACATTTACAAACAAACTCAATACCTGGTTATTAACCAATCAAACATGTAATCACTTTTAATCAGTTCATTGTGTATTTTATTATTGCTTTTACTATTATGTTGGATTGTGTAAATACTGTTTTACTTGTAAATTGTAATGCTTCTGTTCTAGGTGTATTGTCGGTCTTATAACATCTTTGCTAAAAGGACTACAGTTGCCAATTAGCCAGCTGTGGCTAAAACTGACACATTTACAGAAATGTTTATCAGTGTGTACTGAACCGGTGGTTCCTAACCAGGTCTCCCCCCCCAGGCCCAGCGCTGCCCATGGCCACAGTGGACATCAAGAACCCAGAGATCAACAATGTGCGTTTCCTCAACTCCCACCACCACCAGCCCCACCCCCAGCCGGCCCCCCACCCCCCCCAGCCGGCCCAGCCCCCGGCCCAGCAGCCGCACCACCTCAACAACATGCTGAGCCACAGCAGCCTCGGCAAGAAGGACAAGAAGCTCAAGGGCAAGAAGAAGGGCAAGCTCACCAAGGCCGACATCGGCACCCCCAGCAACTTCCAGTGAGTGACCCCCCCCCCCCCCCCCCGCGTCTCTGAACCCCGTTTCTGTGGCAAATCAGCTGCTAATCTGAAGCAGGTTTTTTTAAGAAACTCGAAACAACAAATCTCCGGCGGTAAAGCGAGGTTCACGAGAAGTTTACCCCCAAAATGTATTGGCTCGGCACATTATTATGGCAATGTTGTCGCAAACATTTGCAGCTAAAAGCAACTGTTTTTAAAGGCAGCGCTGGTCTCTTAACTGTAATACTGTGTGTTGTTTCAACTCAAGTCTGTCGGGGGGGTTTATGCAGATCCGTGAGACGTTCCTGGTTCTGAGTGAGACCCAGCGGTCCTGGTTCTGAGTGAGACCCAGCGGTCCTGGTTCTGAGTGAGACCCAGCGGTCCTGGTTCTGAGTGAGACCCAGCGGTCCTGGTTCTGAGTGAGACCCAGCGGTCCTGGTTCTGAGTGAGACACAAGCAGGTTGCCTCTCGTGTCTGATGGGCCGTACTTCTGTGTCTTCAAACCCGCTCTCAATGCCTTGATTGTTTGCGTACCACCAGTATGTTTGATTGTGTGTATGTGCTGCACATGCTGCTTGTATAAGTGAGTGGGTTTATGTGCATGTTTGGCGCTTACACATGTTTTCCCACGGGTGCGTGCAGGAGTGTGTGTGTGCCCGTGTGTGTGTGTGTGTGCCCGCGCGCACGCTATGTTCTCGGTTCTCACCCCGTCCTCTGTCTCCTTCTTCAGGCACATCGGCCACGTGGGCTGGGACCCAAACACAGGCTTCGATGTGAGTAACACACACACACACACACACACACACACACACACACACACACACACACACACGCACACACACACACACACACACACACACACACACACACACACACACACCGTCTCTTGCCCTGGCCCTTCATCGCTGCACAATGGCGACCTGTGTGGCTGATGCATGATGGGCTGCTGACACAATAGCCTCTTGTTGCGTACAGCAGCTCACACTCACGCATCCGATGGTGTCATAGAAGCGGCACGAGCGACGAGAGATTATATCAGAGAGGGGAGGGGGGGGGGGGGGGGGGGGGCTGTTTTTCTGGGCTGCGTTGGTGGCACATTCGCTTTTCTGGAAAAGGTTTAAAGGTGACATGCATTATAAATGGCTTTTTTCAGTGTCTGGCATTGTATTATAGTAATAGTAGTTAGTATCAATGTGTCTGTGTCTCTAAATACCAACGTTACATAAGTTCACTCTTCTAGAACTTTACTGTGACGTAATGTAACGTTACATAAGTTTGCTCTTCTAGAACTTTACCGTAATGTTACATAAGTTCGCTCTTCTAGAACGTTCCCGTGACGTAACGTAACGTTGTATAAGTTCGCTCTTCTAGAAGCCGTCAGCAAGCCGTACATTCAGCACCTAATTGACAGATTCCCTGGAAAACGACATGGACATCCTCAACCGCTTCGATGTCTTGTTATCCGACCAGACACCCCGAGACTTTAAGCCTAATATCCGCTTGGCCTTGTTTCTAAAAAAACATGTATTTTTTTTTTCTTCTCGCGGAGTAAAACAAATTAGCATCTTTATCGGCCACGTTGGCCCGGCCCAAAGAAGCCCTCGTTATTATACTGTGTGTCCTGTTTTGAACCGAGTAACGTGTATAAAACCGTCTGAAGCTCTTCTCTCAAACGGAGCCGTTGATGCCGGCCAGTCTTTGGATTGGCCTCTTAATGAGCACGACTGACTCTGTTCTCTATGGCTTAATGGTGTCTCTATTTAGTTGATCTGTGCCACTCTCTATGGCTTAATGGTGTCTCTATTTAGTTGATCTGTGCCACTCTCTATGGCTTACTGATGTCTCTATTTAGTTGATCTGTGCCACTCTCTATGGCTTAATGGTGTCTCTATTTAGTTGATCTGTGCCACTCTCTATGGCTTAATGGTGTCTCTATTTAGTTGATCTGTGCCACTCTCTATGGCTTAATGGTGTCTCTATTTAGTTGATCTGTGCCACTCTCTATGGCTTAATGGTGTCTCTATTTAGTTGATCTGTGCCACTCTATATGGCTTAATGGTGTCTCTATTTAGTTGATCTGTGCCACTCTCTATGGCTTAATGGTGTCTCTATTTAGTTGATCTGTGCCACTCTATGGCTTAATGGTGTCTCTATTTAGTTGATCTGTGCCACTCTCTATGGCTTAATGGTGTCTCTATTTAGTTGATCTGTGCCACTCTCTATGGCTTAATGGTGTCTCTATTTAGTTGATCTGTGCCACTCTATATGGCTTAATGGTGTCTCTATTTAGTTGATCTGTGCCACTCTCTATGGCTTAATGGCGTCTCTATTTAGTTGATCTGTGCCACTCTCTATGGCTTAATGGCGTCTCTATTTAGTTGATCTGTGCCACTCTCTATGGCTTAATGGTGTCTCTATTTAGTTGATCTGTGCCACTCTCTATATGGCTTAATGAATCAACAATCAAGAGGTTTATTTGTCACATACGTACCAGGGCATACAGTGAAATGCGGGTGGTCGTGCCCGCATCGATTGTGCAAAATACAATAATAAAATAGACATAAAAAAATAGGTAAGACACAAGATGTGCATGATAAAAAAAAGACATGCTAAGTTCCTTTCCTATGTACACTACTATACAATGTACAATTTTAACATTTTTATACTTAATGTATCTAAACTATACTATACAATACCTCCTTCCTTTAGTGACTTCTCCATTATTTAAAGTGACATTTTGTGTGTAATGATGTCTCTGTTTAGCTGATTGACCGTGTGTGTGCAGCGCCACACAGAGTCAACATGCTACACGACGGCAACGTTCAATATGTATCTGAAGGGGATTTAGCAGAGAGGCGCAGGACACTTCAGCTGCACTTCCCCTCGATGGCCACTAGGTGTCAGACTGATACCTCAGTGTGAAGCAGAGCCCCTGTGCCCCAGAGCCACATCTATTACACCGAACTGAAGTATCTGGGTTCCCTTTTTCTCTTCTCCAGTTGGTTCTCAAATTGCACGAGCTGGCTTCATCCAGAATCTTTCAAAATGCCCATAATAGGCTATTATATATTAGGGCTTTTAGTTTGTTATCCTCTATTATAACGTGGCCTCCCCTTCCCCAGCCCTATAAATATACACTAGTGCTCATGTGAAGAAGGAGGCCGCGAGCTCCAAGCTATTACTCTGCCAATGCTACACTATAAACATTCACACGCAAAGAAAGAATAATGCAACTTGTGTTCTTCCTTGTGAGAATGACTCATTTCTTCTGTGTGCTGCCCGGGTTCCACTCTCCTGGAAGTTATCCCATATCTTATGCAAAGTTGAACAAAATAAGGGAGTCCCAGGCGCTCTTCATGTATATAAAAAAGCTTTGCCCTGAAGAAGGCCGATAGAGAGGCCGAAACATGTTGGTATTTTTTAATGGTTCTATAATGAACTGAGCGATTTATTAAAGCTTTTTTATATACATGAAGATTGCCTGGAACTTCCTTATTTTTATTCAGCTGGCTCCCCTCATCCAAGAGCACCTTCAAAGAAACACTGGATTCACAACACAGAGACGCTGCAGCCATCCTTCCTGTTCTATCTTATGCAACGTGTTGCTCGGCGTCGGAGAGTTATTTTAACTGCGGTATATATTTTGATAAAACGTCCTGACTTGTAGTGATATTCCAGGGTCACGTCGATCCAATTCCCCTCAAAAAACCCACACCTTATGGATTGTTGGCCTCATCATATAGACCTGTTCGCTGTATACAAACGTACCGTGTTCGAGCCAATCAGCAACACCAACTGAGTCACGTGACTAAGTTACCCCCGACCTGCGCTAAAAGAAACCACAATGCTCCCCTGACTAAAAGTTGTTTCAAAGGAAAACGGTTGGATGTCATTTAGCCAAATCAGCATGGCTGTGAGTAGGCCTGCCACGATAACACATTTTGGTGGGCGATTAATTGCCCCCGAAAATATCGCGATAAGCGATATTATTGCGACCGGTTAGAGAATTTTTTTTGAGAAATTTATTTCCCAAAACTTTTATTTTGAAGCCCACCGCTCCGTCTTTTCCGGTTTTAGACTTTTATTTTGAAGCCCACCGACCGGACCGGAAGTATTGTTGTGATTATCCTAAGCAGAACATATGAGCCGACAACTTGTCTCGTCCGGTTGTTTTTGAGCTAATAACAAATGTTGAGATTGTTGGTGAACAACTAACTTTAGGTTAGTTTTAACGTTAGCTACTAACGTTAGATGCAGCTACTACAGGCAATCAACGATGAGGAGGAAGCGTCAAAGCAGTATATAATAGAATAGCTGTGGTGCGTAAGCACTGCAGCACGACTCGAAACTACCGGAGTGTTATAATAAATGAATTCATGTTTAACTTGTCCCCGTGTCCAGTCCTTTGACTAGCCCCACCCGTTCATTGTAAACAATGATGCATGTAATTGTATTAACGTTATTCTGTGTTGTACTTGTAGCTATGCTATACGTTGTATTTCGTTTGTTAGTTATTTAGCTAATGTTGTTAGCATGGAATGAGAATCAACGCTCTATCTTTCATCTTTATTTAGCAGTCCAGTTTCTCCGGGCAGTAGCGAGTAACTACTTGGGTCTAAAAATAGCTAACGTTACACTACAAATAATGCTACTTGGTTAAAAGGAGCAACACTATTGAGAAATGTAGTTAAGCTGTGGCGTTGCCCCACGGAGCTCCCGTGCTGTACTCTAGTAACGTCAGCGGCCCGCCTCCCAACACGGACAGTGACTGACAAGCGGCACTGGTTCCGCCTCATTAAAACAAACGCGCAAATAGCAATTAATCGCGCCCGTCAAAATCATTGCATTCATTTTAATTATCGCAGCAATTAATCGATTTATTGCTTATCGCGGCAGGCCTAGCTGTGAGTCTTTCACCTTTTACATATCTAGCTTTGGCATGGATTGATTGTTTAGATCGCTAGCATGTCTAACAAATGCAAATATATTGTAGTCTGCCCCGTTGTTCTGACCAGGATTACGTTCCTTTCTGCCCCGGTGATGCGCGCACACTGAGTCTGACGTATACAGCGAACGGGTCTCATGAAACGCCAAATAAGCTGTCTGGTTGAGAACCCGTAGGTTTATGCATATTTCTCCTTTAGTCCTGCTCACTGAATTATGACGATTGCGTTTTGACTGGTCGATGAGGTTATGCCTTAAAAAAAAGCAAGTACATGTTCCTGAGACTGTGTTGCTTCTATCCTGCTCTAAAGTGCTATGAGACTTTATGAGATCAGCTTTTGTAGACCGCTGTCATCATCACTGGAGATGCTCGCTGTCATCTTTACTTGGAAATACAATTTCTGATCATTCCCAAGTAATGTTGCTCGGAGAGTGCTTTTATTATCTGCGTTTCTCATATCTTACTAACTTTCGGGTCTTTTGGATAACGGAAATGTTAAATTCATGCAGAACGCAGGCGAGACGTAGGCTAATATCCACAATGACGATATGGAAGGGGAATGAGTGGATGGCCTATATATGCGTGTGTGTAAATGGCATCTAGCGTGGGTCCTCTAGCCTCCTGATTCATCTCGAAGGTGAAGGTGATGAGGGAGGGAAACGGTGCATAGCGTTATAATGGCCGCCTCAGACCCACTCCTATCCGAGCTCCGGGAGGGTCATCAAGGAGAAGCCGCTTATTCTCAGTCCTCACTCCACAATGGTGGGACCAACTTCCCACCACAGTCAGGACAGCCGAAACCAGACCAGACCAATCTTTCAATGTCGACTAAAAACACACTACTTCAATCAATATCAAATTTTCTTTTTTTTTATTTCTTTAAACACTAACCTTCTTACTGTCATACACCATGCACTCCTCCTACTATACTAATGTCTTATGTCTATGCATTCAACACTGCAGCACCAAAGTTTCACCACGGTTTGATTTTGTTGTTACTCAGGTGAAAGAGTTCAAAGTAGGGATGTCCGATATTGGCATTAAAATGTGATATCGGAAAATATCGTTATCGGTTTTCAAAAAAAATTATATATATATTTTTTTACATTTCTATAACCTTTATTTACCCAGGCAAGCAAGTAAGAACAAATTCTTATTTTATATATTGTCAAAAGTATGCATAATGTTGTGTTAATTCCACAACAAGACATATGTAATGTTAATTACCTGAAATTATTCAGTTTTTTTGTGGGGGAAACCCTGTATATATCGGTATCGGTTGATATCGGTATCGGAAATTAAGAGTTGGACAATATCGGTATATCAGTATCGGTAAAAAAGCCAATATCGAGCATCCCTAGTTCAAAGTCAAAGTCAGCTTTATTGTCACCTCGTAATGTGCAAGACATAGAGACATGAAATTGCGTTTCCCCCTTCCCACGGTGTATATAAAAAACAGTTGTGCCCTTCCTGCTGACTTGTCGTACAGAACTTGTAAGTCGCTTTGGATAAAAGCGTTCAGCTAAATGTAAATCAGAACTGGCCAGAGGCTTAGTGTGATGCTCGTCCATTCTCACTGAACATTTGAAACGCTGCATGTGCTATAATATTATATGACCTAATTCACAATTCACACGTGTCTTCATGTAGGTGTAGGCTTAAGAGATTATTTGCATATTGCGCTGGGATGCGAGATCCGTTCACAAAGTGGTCACTCAAGACCCACGTGGAGACTGGTTCTAATGCCAGCTGTGAACAGACGAACTTAGAGACGTCCACTTGTGATCGGATCTTGATGCCGGGTGGAAACAGCCCGTTTGTCTCAGCAACATGAACGAGTACTAGTTGTATCTGGAGTCATTTGTAATGTCGGCAATGTTTACATGCTGCTGCTGCGCCCTGGTTCTGCACAGGTCTTACCAGGGTTCGAAATTAACGGGGGCTTGGGGCATAATGCCCTTGAAAATGGACAAAATGCCCTCGAAAATCAGTTAAAGGGGGCACTTAATGCCCCCGACAGTTTACTAATTATATATATATATTTATCCGGTAATGGAGCGTCTGTATCGTACGGTTCAGATGACGCGCAAATAAAAAAAATCATTTGGCGGAGCCGGTGTTCTGCACTGGCTGCAGGCAGCAGCAGCAGCACTGTAGCCAGCCAGGTGCTAGTCAGTTTGTGTAAAAATGGCACGCACAATATAAACCAATCTTCATTACGACTTTAAAAACATAGCCATTAACATTACATAGGCCTACACACATCTTGCCATAGCAGTTCGTAAACACAACGCACGTTTTAACTATGGTAGCCCGACGCAGCCCGCAAGCTAATACTGTACAGTCAATGAAATGTCACCGTAGCTACTGTAGCAGAGGAGGAAATGGGAGTCTGAGAGGCGGGGTGTTTAAAGACAATGATAGGCGTTTATTCAACATCCAAGAAGGCTAACATACAACTGTGTTTTATTAACTCCAACCGGGACTATTGCCGCTTTCCCACTGCATGCCATCACCTCCTAACGTTACCGGAGCTGATAATAACATTGCTGAAGGTGCGTGACACTAAAATGTCCGTGGGGACCCGGCGCCAACCCATAGATAGTTCCAACTCACCGAATTGCGTAATCCACCACAGATGCACTCAATATTTAAATAATGTTAGTCTAAATAAATGTAGACAGAAACATAATAATTTCAAGCAGAAAACGAATCTTTCCATTAAGAACTGACAATCAGGTAATTTAAACATGGTTGACATTGTTTTTGTGTGTTTATATTAATTAAAGAAAGGAAAGTCTAGTGCTGGCTGAGCATATTGTTTGTTTGCACTAAGTTAATACTTTGACAAATGTAGCCTATATTTTTCAGTCGGTTCGGTCTTTGTGTGCCAAACATTATTTAAGGCTGTAAACACTGTAAACCTTTTATTTTTAATAAATGAGAAGCATGTTTAGATTTGAGTGTTAAATTTTTTTTAATAAAGATTAACGTATATCGAACTGAAAACCGTGACCCCAAAATCGTGATACGAACCAAACCGTCCATTTTGTGAACCGTCCCACCCCTACCGTTTATCATAAAAATTCAGTGCCCCCGAAATACAAAAAAAAGCCCCCGAAAATCAATTAAGGGGGGCAAAAAAAGCCCTTGAAATTTTTTTTTAATTTCTAACCCTGGGTCTTACTATAGCTACTAGGGATGTCACGTGATTTTCAGAAGATCGAAAATACATTTATTTAAAAAAAATTATTCTGCACTAAGCCAATTTGATGAATGTAACTGAACTTGTGAAGCTAGTCAAGCTACCTCTGTTACGGGGGGGCAGGTGGCGCACGGAGATTACGTTCGTCACCAACACCGGGAGACACTAGGATTCGCCTGTTCGAATCCAGCTCCCGGCGTTGCTATCAGCTTGGCTGTCCTCTCACGCTGATACAATTGGCTGTATCAGGGGGTGGGAAGCTGAAGGGTGGGTCCTGGGCGTTGTGGACAGCGACCCCTACAGTTCGGTCGGGGCGCCTGCTCAGCGAGGGTTGGATCTGAGGAGAGATAGTGTGGCCTCCCACACGCTACACTCTCCCCGGTGAGAACCTGCGCGGCCAGGTTGGCCTGCCCCAGGCTGCACATGCGTCGGAGGAAAGCATGTGACAGTCTCCGGTCTCCCGGACCAACAGTAGGGGAAAGTACGCAACAACCAGGAAGGGTGGGATGGGAGAAAAATCGGGAAAAAGGAGGGGAAGAAAGATATAAAAAAAAAAAAAAAAAAAGCTACCTCTGTTACTGCACTACCTGTGTTACTGCACTACCTGTGTTACTGCACTACCTTTGTTACTGCACTATTCTGCACATCATTTGTTTTAGTTTACGTGGTTATTTTGTGGCGCACCACTGACAAGCTTTATTTTTGTTTTGTTTTGAATTTTAATCCAATGCTGCAATAAGTGAAAAAAATAAGCTATTATATCTAGCATATATATATACATGTTGGATATAATGGATAGTTGGATACTGTTAAATAAATAAAAAAACATTAACCCTTTCACTGCCGCACTACCAAAACGGTTAACTATTTCACGGCGACAATTCACAGAAGGTTAACCCTTTCACTGCCACACGACAGCCGGTTAACCGTCGGTTGTGTGATAGTAAAGGGTTAACCTCCTGTCGTGTGGCAGTAAAAGGGTTAAGGGTCAACTTGATTGCATTTTTTTTCTTAACGCATTGCCGAAAGATCGGATCGGGAAAAATCGGTATCGGCAGATACTCAAGATCACATGATCGGATCGGGAGCAAAAAATATGCGATCGGCACATCCCTAATAGATAGTGTTTTACTATAGCTACCATAAGTGGTGGTGTTGTGGACGCTCTGTAGCTGACTCTCCTCTTCCTCTTCCTCTCCGTCCCCCTCTCAGCTGAACAACCTGTTTAACTCTCCTCTTCCTCTTCCTCTCAGCTGAACAACCTGTTTAACTCTCCTCTTCCTCTTCCTCTCAGCTGAACAACCTGTTTAACTCTCCTCTTCCTCTTCCTCTCAGCTGAACAACCTGTTTAACTCTCCTCTTCCTCTTCCTCTCAGCTGAACAACCTGTTTAACTCTCCTCTTCCTCTTCCTCTCAGCTGAACAACCTGTTTAACTCTCCTCTTCCTCTTCCTCTCAGCTGAACAACCTGTTTAACTCTCCTCTTCCTCTTCCTCTCAGCTGAACAACCTGTTTAACTCTCCTCTTCCTCTTCCTCTCAGCTGAACAACCTGTTTAAGTCTCCTCTTCCTCTTCCTCTCAGCTGAACAACCTGTTTAACTCTCCTCTTCCTCTTCCTCTCAGCTGAACAACCTGTTTAACTCTCCTCTTCCTCTTCCTCTCAGCTGAACAACCTGTTTAACTCTCCTCTTCCTCTTCCTCTCAGCTGAACAACCTGTTTAACTCTCCTCTTCCTCAGCTGAACAACCTGTTTAACTCTCCTCTTCCTCTTCCTCTCAGCTGAACAACCTGTTTAACTCTCCTCTTCCTCTTCCTCTCAGCTGAACAACCTGTTTAACTCTCCTCTTCCTCTTCCTCTCAGCTGAACAACCTGTTTAACTCTCCTCTTCCTCTTCCTCTCAGCTGAACAACCTGTTTAACTCTCCTCTTCCTCTTCCTCTCAGCTGAACAACCTGTTTAACTCTCCTCTTCCTCTCCTCTCAGCTGAACAACCTGTTTAACTCTCCTCTTCCTCTTCCTCTCAGCTGAACAACCTGTTTAACTCTCCTCTTCCTCTTCCTCTCAGCTGAACAACCTGTTTAACTCTCCTCTTCCTCTTCCTCTCAGCTGAACAACCTGTTTAAGTCTCCTCTTCCTCTTCCTCTCAGCTGAACAACCTGTTTAACTCTCCTCTTCCTCTTCCTCTCAGCTGAACAACCTGTTTAACTCTCCTCTTCCTCTTCCTCTCAGCTGAACAACCTGTTTAACTCTCCTCTTCCTCTTCCTCTCAGCTGAACAACCTGTTTAACTCTCCTCTTCCTCTTCCTCTCAGCTGAACAACCTGTTTAACTCTCCTCTTCCTCTTCCTCTCAGCTGAACAACCTGTTTAACTCTCCTCTTCCTCTTCCTCTCAGCTGAACAACCTGTTTAACTCGCCTCTTCCTCTTCCTCTCAGCTGAACAACCTGTTTAACTCTCCTCTTCCTCTTCCTCTCAGCTGAACAACCTGTTTAACTCTCCTCTTCCTCTCAGCTGAACAACCTGTTTAACTCTCATCTTCCTCTTCCTCTCAGCTGAACAACCTGTTTAACTCTCCTCTTCCTCTTCCTCTCAGCTGAACAACCTGTTTAACTCTCCTCTTCCTCTTCCTCTCAGCTGAACAACCTGTTTAACTCTCATCTTCCTCTCAGCTGAACAACCTGTTTAACTCTCCTCTTCCTCTTCCTCTCAGCTGAACAACCTGTTTAACTCTCCTCTTCCTCTTCCTCTCAGCTGAACAACCTGTTTAACTCTCCTCTTCCTCTTCCTCTCAGCTGAACAACCTGTTTAACTCTCCTCTTCCTCTTCCTCTCAGCTGAACAACCTGTTTAACTCTCCTCTTCCTCTCCTCTCAGCTGAACAACCTGTTTAACTCTCCTCTTCCTCTTCCTCTCAGCTGAACAACCTGTTTAACTCTCCTCTTCCTCTTCCTCTCAGCTGAACAACCTGTTTAACTCTCCTCTTCCTCTCAGCTGAACAACCTGTTTAACTCTCCTCTTCCTCTCAGCTGAACAACCTGTTTAACTCTCCTCTTCCTCTTCCTCTCAGCTGAACAACCTGTTTAACTCTCCTCTTCCTCTTCCTCTCAGCTGAACAACCTGTTTAACTCTCCTCTTCCTCTTCCTCTCAGCTGAACAACCTGTTTAAGTCTCCTCTTCCTCTTCCTCTCAGCTGAACAACCTGTTTAACTCTCCTCTTCCTCTTCCTCTCAGCTGAACAACCTGTTTAACTCTCCTCTTCCTCTTCCTCTCAGCTGAACAACCTGTTTAACTCTCCTCTTCCTCTTCCTCTCAGCTGAACAACCTGTTTAACTCTCCTCTTCCTCTTCCTCTCAGCTGAACAACCTGTTTAACTCTCCTCTTCCTCTTCCTCTCAGCTGAACAACCTGTTTAACTCTCCTCTTCCTCTCAGCTGAACAACCTGTTTAACTCTCCTCTTCCTCTTCCTCTCAGCTGAACAACCTGTTTAACTCTCCTCTTCCTCTTCCTCTCAGCTGAACAACCTGTTTAACTCTCCTCTTCCTCTTCCTCTCAGCTGAACAACCTGTTTAACTCTCCTCTTCCTCTCAGCTGAACAACCTGTTTAACTCTCCTCTTCCTCTCAGCTGAACAACCTGTTTAACTCTACTCTTCCTCTTCCTCTCAGCTGAACAACCTGTTTAACTCTCCTCTTCCTCTTCCTCTCAGCTGAACAACCTGTTTAACTCTCCTCTTCCTCTCAGCTGAACAACCTGTTTAACTCTCCTCTTCCTCTTCCTCTCAGCTGAACAACCTGTTTAACTCTCCTCTTCCTCTTCCTCTCAGCTGAACAACCTGTTTAACTCTCCTCTTCCTCTTCCTCTCAGCTGAACAACCTGTTTAACTCTCCTCTTCCTCTTCCTCTCAGCTGAACAACCTGTTTAACTCTCCTCTTCCTCTTCCTCTCAGCTGAACAACCTGTTTAACTCTCCTCTTCCTCTTCCTCTCAGCTGAACAACCTGTTTAACTCTCCTCTTCCTCTTCCTCTCAGCTGAACAACCTGTTTAACTCTCCTCTTCCTCTTCCTCTCAGCTGAACAACCTGTTTAACTCTCCTCTTCCTCTTCCTCTCAGCTGAACAACCTGTTTAACTCTCCTCTTCCTCTTCCTCTCAGCTGAACAACCTGTTTAACTCTCCTCTTCCTCTTCCTCTCAGCTGAACAACCTGTTTAACTCTCCTCTTCCTCTTCCTCTCAGCTGAACAACCTGTTTAACTCTCCTCTTCCTCTTCCTCTCAGCTGAACAACCTGTTTAACTCTCCTCTTCCTCTTCCTCTCAGCTGAACAACCTGTTTAACTCTCCTCTTCCTCTTCCTCTCAGCTGAACAACCTGTTTAACTCTCCTCTTCCTCTTCCTCTCAGCTGAACAACCTGTTTAACTCTCCTCTTCCTCTTCCTCTCAGCTGAACAACCTGTTTAACTCTCCTCTTCCTCTTCCTCTCAGCTGAACAACCTGTTTAACTCTCCTCTTCCTCTCAGCTGAACAACCTGTTTAACTCTCCTCTTCCTCTTCCTCTCAGCTGAACAACCTGTTTAACTCTCCTCTTCCTCTTCCTCTCAGCTGAACAACCTGTTTAACTCTCCTCTTCCTCTTCCTCTCAGCTGAACAACCTGTTTAACTCTCCTCTTCCTCTTCCTCTCAGCTGAACAACCTGTTTAACTCTCCTCTTCCTCTCAGCTGAACAACCTGTTTAACTCTCCTCTTCCTCTTCCTCTCAGCTGAACAACCTGTTTAACTCTCCTCTTCCTCTTCCTCTCAGCTGAACAACCTGTTTAACTCTCCTCTTCCTCTTCCTCTCAGCTGAACAACCTGTTTAACTCTCCTCTTCCTCTCAGCTGAACAACCTGTTTAACTCTCCTCTTCCTCTCAGCTGAACAACCTGTTTAACTCTCCTCTTCCTCTTCCTCTCAGCTGAACAACCTGTTTAACTCTCCTCTTCCTCTTCCTCTCAGCTGAACAACCTGTTTAACTCTCCTCTTCCTCTTCCTCTCAGCTGAACAACCTGTTTAACTCTCCTCTTCCTCTTCCTCTCAGCTGAACAACCTGTTTAACTCTCCTCTTCCTCTTCCTCTCAGCTGAACAACCTGTTTAACTCCTCTTCCTCTTCCTCTCAGCTGAACAACCTGTTTAACTCTCCTCTTCCTCTTCCTCTCAGCTGAACAACCTGTTTAACTCTCCTCTTCCTCTTCCTCTCAGCTGAACAACCTGTTTAACTCTCCTCTTCCTCTTCCTCTCAGCTGAACAACCTGTTTAACTCTCATCTTCCTCTTCCTCTCAGCTGAACAACCTGTTTAACTCTCCTCTTCCTCTTCCTCTCAGCTGAACAACCTGTTTAACTCTCCTCTTCCTCTTCCTCTCAGCTGAACAACCTGTTTAACTCTCCTCTTCCTCTTCCTCTCAGCTGAACAACCTGTTTAACTCTCCTCTTCCTCTTCCTCTCAGCTGAACAACCTGTTTAACTCTCCTCTTCCTCTCAGCTGAACAACCTGTTTAACTCTCCTCTTCCTCTCAGCTGAACAACCTGTTTAACTCTCCTCTTCCTCTTCCTCTCAGCTGAACAACCTGTTTAACTCTCCTCTTCCTCTCAGCTGAACAACCTGTTTAACTCTCCTCTTCCTCTCAGCTGAACAACCTGTTTAACTCTCCTCTTCCTCTTCCTCTCAGCTGAACAACCTGTTTAACTCTCCTCTTCCTCTTCCTCTCAGCTGAACAACCTGTTTAACTCTCCTCTTCCTCTCAGCTGAACAACCTGTTTAACTCTCCTCTTCCTCTCAGCTGAACAACCTGTTTAACTCTCCTCTTCCTCTTCCTCTCAGCTGAACAACCTGTTTAACTCTCCTCTTCCTCTTCCTCTCAGCTGAACAACCTGTTTAAGTCTCCTCTTCCTCTTCCTCTCAGCTGAACAACCTGTTTAACTCTCCTCTTCCTCTTCCTCTCAGCTGAACAACCTGTTTAACTCTCCTCTTCCTCTTCCTCTCAGCTGAACAACCTGTTTAAGTCTCCTCTTCCTCTCAGCTGAACAACCTGTTTAAGTCTCCTCTTCCTCTTCCTCTCAGCTGAACAACCTGTTTAACTCTCCTCTTCCTCTTCCTCTCAGCTGAACAACCTGTTTAACTCTCCTCTTCCTCTTCCTCTCAGCTGAACAACCTGTTTAACTCTCCTCTTCCTCTTCCTCTCAGCTGAACAACCTGTTTAACTCTCCTCTTCCTCTCAGCTGAACAACCTGTTTAACTCTCCTCTTCCTCTCAGCTGAACAACCTGTTTAACTCTCCTCTTCCTCTTCCTCTCAGCTGAACAACCTGTTTAACTCTCCTCTTCCTCTTCCTCTCAGCTGAACAACCTGTTTAACTCTCCTCTTCCTCTCAGCTGAACAATCTGTTTAACTCCTCTTCCTCTTCCTCTCAGCTGAACAACCTGTTTAACTCTCCTCTTCCTCTTCCTCTCAGCTGAACAACCTGTTTAACTCTCCTCTTCCTCTTCCTCTCAGCTGAACAACCTGTTTAACTCTCCTCTTCCTCTCAGCTGAACAACCTGTTTAACTCTCCTCTTCCTCTTCCTCTCAGCTGAACAACCTGTTTAACTCTCCTCTTCCTCTTCCTCTCAGCTGAACAACCTGTTTAACTCTCCTCTTCCTCTTCCTCTCAGCTGAACAACCTGTTTAACTCTCCTCTTCCTCTTCCTCTCAGCTGAACAACCTGTTTAACTCTCCTCTTCCTCTTCCTCTCAGCTGAACAACCTGTTTAACTCTCCTCTTCCTCTTCCTCTCAGCTGAACAACCTGTTTAACTCTCCTCTTCCTCTTCCTCTCAGCTGAACAACCTGGACCCGGAGCTGAAGCACCTGTTTGTAACTGACTCTCCTCTTCCTCTTCCTCTTCCTCTTCCTCTTCCTCTCAGCTGAAGCACCTGTTTAACTCTCCTCTTCCTCTTCCTCTTCCTCTCAGCTGAACAACCTGGACCCGGAGCTGAAGCACCTGTTCGACATGTGTGGCATCTCGGAGGCCCAGCTGAAGGACAAGGAGACGTCCAAGGTCATCTACGACTTCATCGAGAAGAAGGGCGGAGTGGAGGCGGTGAAGAACGAGCTGCGCCGGCAAGGTGAGCTGACCTCTGACCCCTGAGCTGAGCTGGACCCTGACCCCAGAGCTGCCCTGACCCCAGAACTGACCTGGACCCTGACCCCAGAACAGTCTGATCAACGTATCAACCCATACTAAATAAAGCCGTTACTGACTATCAAGGAATTATAAACATACATAATGTATACCGATCATATACATTTGAATTTTTTAATATAGCGTGTATAGGAAATAAACGCCAATCGATAATCTATCATATGCGTCAGGGCCTATAACTCGCGTTTTAGGAATTACTGCAGAAAACCTTAAAAACATACTTATATTCTCGACGGTATTAACACAACAATGTATGAATGAAAAAATATAACGTTCCCACATCCGGAACGATAGATACCCGATGTTGAATGGGCCGTAGTAATGCAGATATAGCTATAATATTTAAAAAGTTATAGCCCTGCAAAGAAGGTAAACATCTCCATAGGCTTACAGCGCTGGCAGACTGGGCACAAAGATGGGCATACTGCGTGGCAGACAATGTGTTAATAAAAATAATAATATATACCATAAATCCTCTAATAGTGGAGGGCATTCAAATAGAGGACAGGCCTCTTATAATGGACGGGGGTTTGATACATGCAGACAAATACAGGCCGGCGTCCTTTACAAGGTCGCAAAAAAAGTTTTTATTTCTTTTTCGTGCCGTGATATAGAATGAGAAACTCTTGACAATGCAAATGAAGTGCTGCCTCTCTCTACCGTTCTCGCTACACTCTGACTATATTAACGCTTCCCTACTCTCACTTCGTTGGCGTTAGCTAACGTTTTCATAGCTAGATCTGTGGTGTCGGCTGGATGACGTTGGCTTTGTTTTGCAAACGTTAGTTAACGTTCGCTATCTATATGGCGCTGGCAGGCGGGGCTGGCGTTGTCCAGTTGACGTTACAGATCATTATGGCTATGGTTAGCTAAAGCTATTGCTGCACTGCATGTTATCAACTCGATTGGACTCGGGTTGCGGACCCCGCAACCTATAGACGGTTCCAACTTCAGTGTGTGAATTACATTAATCCACCACAGTTTCACAATTACTGTGTTGCACTCAATATTTAAATAATGTTAGTCTAAATAAATGTATACAGACAATGTACGTATTTAAAAAAATTAAAATTAAGGCCTGCCTCTTATATAAGCCTCTCTCTAATAAAGGCCTTGTGCTCTTTGCAGCCGAGGTAAATGCAAGACCCGTCCAATATTAGAGGAAATACGGTATATAAAATTATAATAAAAAGAAAAGGCCGGTACCACCGCATCCCACGGTGATGAGCCACACGCAAAACCCAGGGGAGAAAATGTGGTACCATGACAGCGCAAGTGCTCGCATACGCCTCACGGTTCTCGCCTACAGTCACTGCTTCATCATTATCATATATATATATAATATATATATAATAGACTAAATTCATTTGTAATGTTAATGCGCCCAAACGGCACTTAAATGACGCCGGTGAATATTATGGGATGTGGCTCGTCTCCCAGACTGACGGCTGCACTCTGTTTGCTCTAAATGCAGCAGGTTTGAGTCGGTAACGTTCACTGAACTCATGAGTGTTCCCCGTCTTCCACGTTGTGTGACAGTAAATGGTCACTGTCGCCTCTACGCGCCTCAGAAAGCCCCCGATACTCGCCCCACTGGTGATTTAATAGGGTCAGAGTTCTGCAGTACCAGACCGTCTCTAGGCTCCCCGACCCGGCGTCTACCAGAACCACTCCATCCCTAGAACACACACCGACTCAAACATCCTGCTTCAAGGAACCAGAAAGGGTTCTTCTTTTGGAAGGGGTCCAAAACACGTGGCATTAGAATTGTGTTGCAGCTAATTGGAGCTGGTTTTCTACAGAATTTAATTGAGTGAATGATGGGAGAGGAGCTGTGCTCACCCTGGTCACTGCGTACTTGTCATTCTTCTTCTTGGACCTAAATTCTGAACATGTGATTGCTTGAGCGACGGTCATGTAGTGTTTTTTGGAGAATATGAGTTTTTTTTGTTTTCATGCACAGAGCGCACTCTGTTATCTTTGCCCTGCAGCTGTTTCACTCTCCCATCACATTTCCCCGCTGGTGACCTTTTGACCTGTAGAAATATTTCCGATTAACCCCCGGAGTCCCGACTAAAACATCCCTTCTGATGGAGATCTCTATTAGGAGAAACGTAGGACTGTAATCCATGTCTGTGGAAACGGTTCTATAAGTGGGACTCGTCTAAACTCACGGCTCAACTTAAGCCCCGGAGTGGAGGAGCGATATTCTGCTCCGCAGCTTTGAGCCGAGAGCAAAGGGTTCGCCAGCCTTTGTTTCTCCTCGTGCTTTCATATCCAATTAGATTAGAAGCTAATGAACTGGGGTGTAATGACGATGCATTGATTAATCGAAATGCATTGATTCTTTTTTTAATGTTTTTTGTATTGTTTCATGCCGAGTGAATCGGTTCCCCCAGCCACATTTGTGTATTCTAAATTATTTGGGGAATTAACAGATTAATGAAGATATTTCATGATGCATTGAATCGTTGCCTGAAGAATCGTAATCGAATCGTTGTGAGGTCGAATCCTTACACCCCCCTAACTCTGGCAGGTTATATTTGACGTCACATGAGGGTTTTTTTCTCACTCCGTTCCTTTGCTAATATTAGAAAGTTGCATTACTTCTTTTAATGAGACACGTTGCTGATGTTTTTTAATGTGGTGTTTTCCCAGAGCCGCCCGGGTCGTGTGGTGGTGGGTAACTATCGCTATCTGACCCTCTGTGTGCTGAGTGGGTGTGTGCTCTCTCTCTCTCTCTCTCTCTCTCCCTCTCTCTCTCTCTCTCTCTCTCTCTCTCTCTCTCTTCTTTCTCTCTCTCTCTCTTTGCATGCAGTCATGCTGTGGTTTTCTCTCTCTGATCGGTCAATCGGTGAGATTGGCAGGCGTCATGTATTTAGGCTTTTGTTCCCCTTCAAAAGTTTTGACTGTTTTGGAACTTTTTCTGACTTGGTTTGATTCTTGTTCTTGTTGTGTTTGTGATAATAATCTAGGGTTATATGGTAGGGCTCGCTTATTTTCCAGACACAGAGGTAGTCGCTTCCTCGTCCTACTAAAGTGTCAATCGGGAGTCACGCCAGGCGAAACACGCCGACATCTTCGCAGAGTTCCCGCGGAGCTAATGATGCTAATGATGGAGCATCGCCGTCGGTTGTGTGATAGTAAAGGGCTAACCTTCTGTCGTGTGGCAGTGAAAGGGTTAAAGGAACACTCTACCAAAGAATAAAGCTGATTTATTATGCTCATAATCTTACACATATCCCAAAACTATAAACTGTCTTTCTTGGCCTTGATAATTTTTTATAATTTCACTGAGCTGTATTTAATACCTTTTTTTATTTAATACCCGTTATGTGACATCACACATTACAACTCTTTATTAACTCAATAACTGTCCAACCAACTGAATTTGAAAGTGAAGACTCTTTGTAGTTTGGGGATATGTGTAATAAGATTATGGGAGCGTAATAAATACCTCTTTCTGGTGGAGTGCCGTGTTGCAGTTGGTGAGGAAGGTACTTTCACTTAAGTAACAGAAGAAATACTCTTGAGAGAATAGTACTCTGGGAAAAGTAAAAAAAGTCCTCCTTCAAAATTGTACTTAGTAAAACTAAGTCACTGACGTTGTGGAGTAAAATTTCAAAGTTGCATAGAATGGAAATCTTCAAGGACAGTACTGGACCTCAAATCGGTATAATACTTAAAATACTCAAGTAAAAATACTTGAGAAGAAAATACTTACTTTCCACCATTTAGACGTTAGTGGCGATGAGTGGAACTTGGTGTGTGTGTGTGTGTGTGTGTGTGTGTGTGTGTGTGTGTGTGTGTGTGTGTGTGTGTGTGTGTGTGTGTGTGTGTGTGTGTGTGTGTGTGTGTGTGTGTGTGTGTGTGTGTGTGTGTGTGTGTGTGTGTGTGTGTGTGTGTGTGTGTGTGTGTGTGTGTGTGTGTGTGTGTGTGTGTGTGCGTGATCTGAAGTGATGCTGAACAGGTTAATGGTAACAATAAATGCATCGCATGATATTTATTGTTATTGTTTGTGTCGTTCTGGGAGGTCGTTCTCTAACCATCTGTTTCCTGTTTGTTTCCCCCCCCCCCCAGCTCCACCCCCACCTCCCTCTCGTGGCGGCCCCCCCCCACCTCCTCCCCCGCCCCACAGCTCTGCCCCTGCCCCCCCTCCGCCCCCTCCCCCCTCCAGGGGCGGGCGAGGCGCCCCGCCGCCGCCCCCACCCTCCCGAGCCCCCACCTCTGCCCCTCCTCCCCCGCCCCCCTCCAGGCCCGGTGCCCTGGGCGCCCCCCCTCCTCCCCCGCCCCCCTCCAGGGGGGGGGGCCACGGTGGCGGAGGTCACCACCACCAACATCAACCCCCCCCGGTCCCGCCGCCGCCCTCGCACGCCTCCATCGCCCCCCAGGCCCCTCCCCCGCCCCCACCTCCGGTTCATCCTCCGTCATCCGGGGGGGGCAGCGGCGCCCCTGCTCCTCCCCCTCCCCCGCCGCTGCCCCCCCCGCCCGCGCCCGGCCCCCCGCCCCCGCTGGAGCCTGAGGGCCACGGGGGGGGAGGGGGCGGCGACTCGCCCCAGTCCACCAGCCCGGGCTCGGGGGGGTCGGGGGGCCAGTCGGCGCTGCTGGACCAGATCCGCGGCGGGAAGCAGCTGAAGAAGGTGGAGCCGAACAACAAGCCGACGCCCACCGGCACCGGGAGGGACGCGCTGCTGGACCAGATCCGGGGCGGCTTCCTGCTGAAGACCGTGAGTCCAGTGACACCCCCCCCCCCCCCCCCCCCCCCCTAACCCTAACCCTGTCCTGGTTTTAAAGTTCTGTTCTGTCCTGCAGGAAACATCTAGTTTTAAAGTTCTGTTCTGTTCTGCAGGAAACATCTAGTTTTAAAGTTCTGTTCTGTTCTGGAAACATCTGGTTTTAAAGTTCTGTTCTGTTCTGCAGGAAACATCTGGTTTTAAAGTTCTGTTCTGTTCTGCAGGAAACATCTAGTTTTAAAGTTCTGTTCTGTTCTGCAGGAAACATCTAGTTTTAAAGTTCTGTTCTGTTCTGCAGGAAACATCTAGTTTTAAAGTTCTGTTCTGTTCTGCAGGAAACATCTAGTTTTGAAGTTCTGTTCTGTTCTGGAAACATCTGGTTTTAAAGTTCTGTTCTGTTCTGCAGGAAACATCTAGTTTTAAAGTTCTGTTCTGTTCTGCAGGAAACATCTAGTTTTAAAGTTCTGTTCTGTTCTGCAGGAAACATCTAGTTTTGAAGTTCTGTTCTGTTCTGGAAACATCTGGTTTTAAAGTTCTGTTCTGTTCTGGAAACATCTGGTTTTAAAGTACTGTTCTGTTCTGCAGGAAACATCTAGTTTTAAAGTTCTGTTCTGTTCTGCAGGAAACATCTAGTTTTAAAGTTCTGTTCTGCAGGAAACATCTAGTTTTAAAGTTCTGTTCTGTTCTGCAGGAAACATCTAGTTTTAAAGTTCTGTTCTGCAGGAAACATCTGGTTTTAAAGTTCTGTTCTGTTCTGCAGGAAACATCTAGTTTTAAAGTTCTGTTCTGCAGGAAACATCTAGTTTTAAAGTTCTGTTCTGTTCTGCAGGAAACATCTAGTTTTAAAGTTATGTTCTGCAGGAAACATCTAGTTTTAAAGTTATGTTCTGCAGGAAACATCTAGTTTTAAAGTTCTGTTCTGTTCTGCAGGAAACATCTAGTTTTAAAGTTATGTTCTGCAGGAAACATCTAGTTTTAAAGTTCTGTTCTGCAGGAAACATCTAGTTTTAAAGTTCTGTTCTGTTCTGCAGGAAACATCTAGTTTTAAAGTTCTGTTCTGTTCTGCAGGAAACATCTAGTTTTAAAGTTCTGTTCTGCAGGAAACATCTGGTTTTAAAGTTGCAGGATTTCTTTTTTTTTTTATCTATTTTTTCTCCCCCTATTTTCCGTATTTCTCTCCCATCCCAATTTAGTCGTTATGTCAATTCCCTTCCTAGTCGTTGCGCGCATTGCCCCACTGTCGGCCTGGAGAGGGTGTAGAACTACCACACGCCTCCTCCGAATACATGTGGAGTCAGCCAGCCGCTTCTTTTCACCTGACAGCGAGGACTCTCACTGGGGGAACGTAATGCGTGGGAGGATCACACTACCTCCCCCAGGGTCTGCAGTAATAATAATAATAATAATAATAATAATAATAATAATAATAATAATAATAATAATAATAATAATAATAATAATAATAATAATAATAAACTTTATTTGTATAGCACCTTTCATACAAACATTTTAGCTCAGTGCTTCACAACAAAAACAAGACGGGCATAAAATGAGCATATAAAGTGCAGACAGACAAATCACAGATTTTCACATTAGGATCTAACATCCCAACCTTGTTTATGGTTTGATTCAGTATAAAAAAAATGAACAATAATAAAAAGAGTAAGATAAAATAGTGCAGTGCAATAAAATAGTGTATCCAGGGAATGGCTTCTTTTAACTGCCATATGCTGACCCGGTAGACTTCTAACGTTGGTTAGCAACACCGCAGTGTCGTAGCAAGTGACGGTAACATATAGCTGTCGGTGTCGAGGCAGTCCAGCTGTCTGTCGTCAAGGCAACCTCCCGAGCAGCGGTAACTGGCTAGAGCCGTGAGCAACTCTGAACTCCGCCTCGGTGTGGCGCTCCTCGACGCGCCAGGTGGTTGTGCCTCAAGATGGGAGATGGCACGCTGGCGCAAGCAGGTGTATCGTTTGCTGAAATCCTTCGCCGGCAACCATATCGATCAGACTGACTTGGGTTATTTTTTCTAAATCAACGCTTCTCTTAGCTGCTTAATTTTGCAAGTTGCCGTCACTCGTGTCTTTTTCCCTCGCTTATTCTCCAGACACACAGGTAGTCGCTTCCTCGTCACAGATATATGGCGCCCTCTATCTGTTCATTGAAACAGGCTTTGAAAATACACCATTCTACTGACTGCTACAATGTAATAAGAGACCGACAACATTGTAACATATCATTGTTTGGTCGAGTAAATGTCAAGAGAACCCAAGTGGCGACCCATGTAACGCGCTGCGTCGCAAAGCGGCCGACCCGGGTTCGATTCCCGGACCCAGCGTTCTTAGCCGAATGTCTTCTCCCCTCTCTGTCTCCCGTTCTTTCTCTCTCTCTCTCTACCGGACTGCCCGGTAGTACAAACAAATACAAATCTACCAAAAACATAATTAAAAAAAAATAAAGAAATGTCATGTGTTTGAGTAAATCCTTAACGATCAAATCAATCGATCTTCGATTAATTGTTACCATCCCTAATTCGAATGAAAACAATATATGCTTAAGTTGCACAAACGTCATGCACGTTTTGAAGAAGTGGAAGAGAGAGCGACCATTGTATGAAACCGACACAACCGGTACAAAGTGTTAAGTGCCGGTGGTTTATGAGGGATTTGCACGGCCTCATGTATCGATCGCATCACTTCATGATACCATTTTAGACGTATCACAGTTTGCGTCTTTTTTGCAGGGGTGTAAAGTACTTGAGTAATTGTACTTTGTTACAATATGTAAGTACTGTTTTGGGGGATTTGTACTTTACTCTAGTATTATTAGGTTTGTGTACTTTTACTCAATTACATTTCAGAGAAAAAACATACTTTTACTCCTTATTTCATTTAAAATGCAGACCTACAAAGTATAAAGTACAAATCTAGCAGGTCCAATAATTTGAATTAGTATATTTGTTTCTCTGGCCGAACTAACGTTAACGTCATTAATTATTTAAAAACAGCCAATCAAATCCCCATCAATGGAAAATGAACCCGCCCATACCCATGCTGATTGGTCCTTGTGCAAGACTAGAAAGCGGGCATCTTTGATTAAACACCTGCTATCAGAATAAAAAAGAGTGATGAAGAGGACGAAACAGAACATTTCATTGCCCGGGAATAAAAAAAAGGTTTTTACTTTTTAGTACTTAAGTACATTTAAACGTAGAAACTTTTAGACTTTTACTCAAGTGTGTTTTTAGCCAGATACTCTGACTTTTACTTGAGTAAGATTTTGAGACGGTACCCCATACTTTCACTTAAGTATCATTTCTGTGTACTTTTTACACTCCTGCTTTTTTGAATGGTGTTTATTCTGTGACTGAATTGCAGGAAGCTTACTGTGGTGCTTGTGTGGTGTGGCCCCCAGCTTACTGTGGTGCTTGTGTGGTGTGGTGGCCCCCAGCTTACTGTGGTGCTTGTGTGGTGGTGTGGTGGCCCCCAGCTTACTGTGGTGCTTGTGTGGTGTGGCCCCCAGCTTACTGTGGTGCTTGTGTGGTGGTGTGGTGGCCCCCAGCTTACTGTGGTGCTTGTGTGGTGGTGTGGTGGCCCCCAGCTTACTGTGGTGCTTGTGTGGTGGTGTGGTGGCCCCCAGCTTACTGTGGTGCTTGTGTGGTGGTGTGGTGGCCCCCAGCTTACTGTGGTGCTTGTGTGGTGTGGCCCCCAGCTTACTGTGGTGCTTGTGTGGTGGTGTGGTGGCCCCCAGCTTACTGTGGTGCTTGTGTGGTGGTGTGGTGGCCCCCAGCTTACTGTGGTGCTTGTGTGGTGTGGTGGCCCCCAGCTTACTGTGGTGCTTGTGTGGTGTGGTGGCCCCCAGCTTACTGTGGGTGCTGTGTGGTGGCCCCCAGCTTACTGTGGTGCTTGTGTGGTGTGGTGGCCCCCAGCTTACTGTGGTGCTTGTGTGGTGGCCCCCAGCTTACTGTGGTGCTGTGTGGTGTGGTGGCCCCCAGCTTACTGTGGTGCTTGTGTGGTGTGGTGGCCCCCAGCTTACTGTGGTGCTTGTGTGGTGTGGTGGCCCCCAGCTTACTGTGGTGCTTGTGTGGTGTGGTGGCCCCCAGCTTACTGTGGTGCTTGTGTGGTGTGGTGGCCCCCAGCTTACTGTGGTGCTTGTGTGGTGTGGTGGCCCCCAGCTTACTGTGGTGCTTGTGTGGTGTGGTGGCCCCCAGCTTACTGTGGTGCTTGTGTTGTGGTGTGGTGGCCCCCAGCTTACTGTGGTGCTTGTGTGGTGTGGTGGTGGCCCCCAGCTTACTGTGGTGCTTGTGTGGTGTGGTGGCCCCCAGCTTACTGTGGTGCTTGTGTGGTGTGGTGGCCCCCAGCTTACTGTGGCCCCCAGCTTACTGTGGTGCTTGTGTGGTGGCCCCCAGCTTACTGTGGTGCTTGTGTGGTGTGGTGGCCCCCAGCTTACTGTGGTGCTTGTGTGGTGTGGTGGCCCCCAGCTTACTGTGGTGCTTGTGTGGTGTGGTGGCCCCCAGCTTACTGTGGTGCTTGTGTGGTGGCCCCCAGCTTACTGTGGTGCTTGTGTGGTGGCCCCCAGCTTACTGTGGTGTTTGTGTGGTGTGGTGGCCCCCAGCTTACTGTGGTGCTTGTGTGGCCCCCAGCTTACTGTGGTGCTTGTGTGGTGTGGTGGCCCCCAGCTTACTGTGGTGCTTGTGTGGTGTGGTGGCCCCCAGCTTACTGTGGTGCTTGTGTGGTGGCCCCCAGCTTACTGTGGTGCTTGTGTGGTGGTGTGGTGGCCCCCAGCTTACTGTGGTGCTTGTGTGGTGGTGTGGTGGCCCCCAGCTTACTGTGGGTGCTGTGTGGTGGCCCCCAGCTTACTGTGGTGCTTGTGTGGTGTGGTGGCCCCCAGCTTACTGTGGTGCTTGTGTGGTGGTGGCCCCCAGCTTACTGTGGTGCTTGTGTGGTGTGGTGGCCCCCAGCTTACTGTGGTGCTTGTGTGGTGTGGTGGTGGCCCCCAGCTTACTGTGGTGCTTGTGTGGTGTGGTGGCCCCCAGCTTACTGTGGTGCTTGTGTGGTGTGGTGGCCCCCAGCTTACTGTGGTGCTTGTGTGGTGGTGGCCCCCAGCTTACTGTGGTGCTTGTGTGGTGGTGTGGTGGCCCCCAGCTTACTGTGGTGCTTGTGTGGCCCCCAGCTTACTGTGGTGCTTGTGTGGCCCCCAGCTTACTGTGGTGCTTGTGTGGTGGCCCCCAGCTTACTGTGGTGCTTGTGTGGTGTGGTGGCCCCCAGCTTACTGTGGTGCTTGTGTGGTGTGGTGGCCCCCAGCTTACTGTGGTGCTTGTGTGGCCCCCAGCTTACTGTGGTGCTTGTGTGGTGGTGGCCCCCAGCTTACTGTGGTGCTTGTGTGGTGGCCCCCAGCTTACTGTGGTGCTTGTGTGGTGGTGGCCCCCAGCTTACTGTGGTGCTTGTGTGGTGTGGTGGCCCCCAGCTTACTGTGGTGCTTGTGTGGCCCCCAGCTTACTGTGGTGCTTGTGTGGTGGTGGCCCCCAGCTTACTGTGGTGCTTGTGTGGTGGTGGCCCCCAGCTTACTGTGGTGCTTGTGTGGTGGCCCCCAGCTTACTGTTATTGTGTTGTTTCAGATGGACCCCGAGTCCGGCCCCCAGCTTACTGTTGTTGTGTTGTTTCAGATGGACCCCGAGTCCGGCCCCCCGCCCCCGGCCCCCTCGGCGGGCATCGTCGGGGCGCTCATGGAGGTGATGCAAAAGAGGAGCAAAGCCATCCACTCCTCAGGTAAGATGGCCGACGTCACCATTGATGGATGTTGGCCAATATATGACACGTATACATGAATAATAATATGCACAGCCTCGCCAGGAGGCAATCGTGTTATTGGAAATTGTCAAAAGGATAAACGCAATAAAGTCCCAACAGCGTATTATCATAGTGGTCCTTTTGCGTGTAGTGTGTGCGTTTAACTGTTGGTGTATGAGTGAGCACATGCAGATGATAAAAAGTAGGGATGCTCGATATTGGCTTTTTTACCGATATACCGATATTGTCCAACTCTTAATTTCCGATACCGATATCAACCGATACCGATATATGCAGGGTTTCCCCCCCCCATCGTAACATATATGACATACATGACATACAGATAGACAGTACTGCTACATCTATACATTTATGACGTACCAGATTTGCAAATACAGTACTGTTTGTGATACAGAAGGAGTCAAGAAAAAATAGTATATACATTTGACGTAGAAACTGTACATTGGAGGAGGTTGGGTAGGTGGGGTGGGGCTGTACATTGGAGGTGGTTGGGGGGAGGTTGGGTAGGAGTGGGGGGGGGGGGGGGGGTTGGGTGGGGGGGGTACACTGTACAACTGTACAAGCAAAACTGTGCATTGGAATATTGACAAGACCATACTTGGTAATTTACTGTACATTGGAGGGGGTTGTGTTGGGACATTTACAGGGGCCAGTTTAGAATTGCAGTCTCCCGTAGGTGTTTTTTTGAGTGTTTTTGAAAGTGGGTAGTGATTCACATCCCTTTACAGCTGTGGGTAGGGCGTTCCACATCATGCACCCCTAGGCAGTTTGGACCATCATTTGGATGTAATGGCTCGTTCCAACTAGAAAAAGTGTTGATGATATATATATATATATAAAAAGATAAATCAAGGCTTAATGCTGATTTCCAGCTTGGAGAGACCGTTGTCTTATGTTAGTATTGATTGAACTGTTCAAGGTCATTGGAATGGCACAATGTAAATAGACTTTGCCTTTTTAACATTAGTTTGAATCTTTGTCATTTCTTAGACGAAGACGAGGATGACGAAGACGACGAAGATTTCGAGGACGACGACGAATGGGACGACTAGTGCCGGCGAGGCTCCTCCCACCTGACTAGGCTCCTCCCACACTACGAGGCTCCTCCCGCCTGATGAGGCCGCTCCCACCTGATGAGGCTCCTCCCACCTGACGAGGCCCCTCCCACCTGACGAGGCTCATCCCACCTGACGAGGCTCCTCCCACCTGATGAGGCCCCTCCCACCTGATGAGGCCCCTCCCACCTGACGAGGCTCATCCCACCTGAATGAGGCTCCTCCCACCTGACAAGGCTCCTCCCAACTGACACTAAAAAATAGCCCTAAAATCTTCCAAAACATGACTAAAATTGTAATGTAAATGTTGTTGCTGTATATTTATTGTTGCCTTTTTTGCTTTCTTTCTTTTTTCTTTCTTTTTTTATTAATCTGTGCAATACCTCATTCATTTAATCTGTAAAGTTTTGTCACACCCTTTCTGTAAAGAATATCCACATATACACTTTCCCCGGGACCTTCTGTCATAGAATGCACTTAATACCGTTCAAAGCATGGAGACGGCGTGAGCCGCGCGGCTAACTGGGTGAGCTGTTATTTGACCTGTGAAAGAGAGATTGCAACAGCAGCAGCACAAGATTATCTTGGACGATGTCACCCGTGATGCCATGCTTCTGACGGCTTAAAGACGACTCTATAGCAGCGAGCTCAAGTAGTACAGTTAACAGTGTGCAATTATTGTTGGGATATATTTTTTATTGGTGTTTGTTTACTTTTGAATGTTCTGTTCCTCGTCCGAGAAAGGGAAGGGAGATGTGTGTGTGTGTGTGTGTGTGTGTGTGTGTGTGTGTGTGCGTGCGTGTGTAACTAAAATGGGCGGGATCCTCCTTGTATGTGTTGGTTTAATGCGAGATAACACTATTTTCTTATCATACTTTTTCTGTACCCTCACTTTTCTTATTAAATTCTAGTTTAGCACAGTTATTTTTCATAAGATGTCCACTTACTGGAATATTGAGGCCCGATTGGCTTTATGTAAATATTCAAGGCTGTCACATTTATTTGCACACCGTTGGAATCCTCCACTACAGGTCAGGGGTCAGGGTGGGGGTCCATGTCTTAGGTGGGCGTGTCCTCCGATGCAATGGGGAACGTTGGGCCTCCGCATACTTACCTTTGGATAATATCAACTGTCAATCAGTGGACATTTTGCGCGAAACAAAAAAAGGCTTGAGGATTTGCATCGACATTTGTTAGAAATCTGATTTTAATGTGATGTGATTCTCCCGGCCGCCTTGCGTTATGTCCACTTGGCTCCACGAGCGCTGCGTAAAGAGCCAGCGCTCCGTCGGGCCGACGCACGGACACGGGTCGCCTCCTGGGACGCATCGGGGCGGGTTGGTTCTTCTGTGTTCGTTTATTTTGTTTAGCTTTTTATTATCTGGTCACGATAACCCAACCCCGCCACACTGTTATTCCTGCAGAAAGAAGAACACATGGTATTAGCTTTCAGGTCAGTATTTCATACAATATTACTCAGCGCAGACGTCGAAATTATCTTTTTTTTTTTGTTTAACAAATCATGACTTTATGCAACGGGTCTGTAAATGCCGCCCCTTCTAAGAGCAAGTAATGAACCAAAATTGGCATTTTGCAAGAAGCCCCTTGAATAGACCGCTTTTGAAACGGCGACAGCGACGCTCGTGATGTCCCATTATACACGATATGTACAGAAATAATGGATGCTTGTTTTAACTGTATTGTCTGTCTGAATTTTTACCATCCTCCATCGAGGCTTATTGCTGCATTAAGAAACCGTAATACTGACATCAAACCTGTGAAATAGGTTGGGGGGGGGGGAAAAAAGCAATGAAAATACTAAATTGTATACTTAAATAAATGTTAATATTTACAGACGCTGTCCTTTTTTTTCTTCTATTTACTAGATCTGTCGTGAGTTTCACATTTAAGGGGTGAGTTATGAATTTACTGCAGTTGTTAGGAGTAAGGATATGTTTGTTGACTGACAGCTGAACAGGGATGTTGAGACAGGAGTCAAAGGTGGAATTCAAGTTGGTAATCGCCAACGATGGTTTACTTTTGAAGTCTGAAGCAGATGTAGAGTACAAGCGAGCCTGGACCAGAGCCTCAAGTGGAGACTCACGCAAGAGCACACCGCCCGCCTAAGGTCCAGGGATATGATCCAGGCCGCGTTATATCCATTCTTGAATCACATTCTGATCCTTGGTTGATGACTGATGGTAGATAGGCGGTGTCTAATGGTCACCAGTCTTCTATGTCTCCTTTGTGTTCCACCTGGCTTGTGATATCAGGTTGGTTCCCTTATGGGTATTATCATTGCATGCATGTTAACCCTTTCACTGCCACACGGCAGAAGGTTAACCCTTTACTATCGCACGACCGATGCGGAGCTAATGATGGAGCATCGCCGTCGGTTGTGTGATGGTAAAGGGCTAACCTTCTGTATTGTCACAGTGAAAGGGTTAACCGGCTGTCGTGTGGCAGTGAAAGGGTTACGGGGCCAGTCTGTGAACTTAAGCACCACCAGGCACATGGAGGAGAGGAGGGAGAGATCATATCAGCAGGTGGCCCAGGGCAGGGTGGCAGAGAGGGAGACGCATGATGATAGCATGATGATAGCATGTGAGCTGTAGCATGTGGGCTGTCGTCATGCTGATCAGGACGAGAGCTAATTGAGAGTGTGGCTCCATTGACCGGCCTGTGACCAGGCACTAGGCACAGGGAGGTCGCAGGGCCAAAAGAGAGAGGGGGGGCAGAGGAGGGACAGAGATACTTTTGGGGTTACCTGTGAGATATTTTAGAATAATCCAATACCTCTAATAGCTGATCACTAATACAGTGCTTACCAGTTATGTCAATTGGTGAGAGTCCTTTCTCAGCACAATCCATGCTGTTCTTCACACTAGATTGATTGATTGATTGAAAACGTTATTAACAGATTGCAGAATGGCTACAGTACGGCTCGATACATACAATTGTTAAGGGGATGCAGACCAGAGAAAGACTTTCATCTTGTTTACATCAGGGTCCCCCATTTTCAATTCATAGTGACATTTATGACATAGGGACATACAGATATAAAAATCGAATCTAATCATCTAATCTAAACTAATCATGACATTTATGACATACATATATGCAGTACTGTTACATTTGTGACATACAAGATATGCAAATATACAGTACTGTTAAACAGATCCTAACAGTAAATATATATATATACGAGGGGGAGGAGACTGTACATTAGGAGGGGGTGGGGGGGACATGCCTGTAGCTCCAGCTACTCTATACTCGCTATTGGTACCTGGTACTTCGTTCGTCTTCCACTGCAGGTAGTACCCCCCCCCCCCCCCCCCCCCCCCTCAGTGTAGCTGGTCGTCATAGGGCGCCGTGATTCTCTCTTCTGACCAATCAGTGTTTCAGGCCAGTAAAGAAACCAGAACTTAAATACATACAACAGTACCCTGTTTTTGTGTCCCAAAGTTAAAAAAGCATTTGTCAGGGGACATATATTTAAAATAAAATGCAACAGCTGTTTGAAATAAAAGCTTTGTGAAAATATGAACTCAATTTGTGCCCTAAGAGCAAAAAAGTCCGTTGGAGAATGAGACCCATTGTCTGTTTTGCACATCCAGTCGCCTTGAATAAAGTTTAGAAAGACCGGCCTCCATACACACTCACACAGGGGGCAGAGACACACATGGATACGAGACACACACAAGAGGTAGGATTACAGTCACATACCTGAGAGATGCACATACACACATACTTACGTGATACACGTACCCACATACACATATCTGAGACACACATTCATACATGCTCTCACGCACACCTACATATATCTGAGACGCATCCTCTCACGTGCAATATGGAGAAAGATGGCATCCCGATAGAAGATGCAGCACATACCTGCTCGCAGGTAGATCGGTCCATATTATGCTGTGGAAAGATGTATTTTGAATATTGGAAAGATTTGTGCAAAAATATCAAAAAAAAAAAAAAGACCGGTCCCCCCATGGAGGGATTTTTTGGGAAAATGTTCTACCCGCTTGGAACCTCGACAAAGCAGGTACTCGACAAAGCAGGTACTAAAAAAGTACCCGGTACCAGGTACCATCCGCAAATTTCGGCAATGGCTAATTAGCCGGAGCTAACATGGGTATCCGCTATCAGCATGGATTGTAAACGGTAAATGGTGCATTTATGATAGCAGCTTTTATCCAAAGTGCTTTACAATTTGTTCCTCACATTTTACCCATTCACTCACACATTCACACACCGACGGCGGAGGCGACCATGCAAGGTGCCAACCTGCTCATCGGGAGCAATTAGGGGTTAAGTGTCTTGCTCAAGAGGACACATTGACACGCTGCCCGGGAGGAGCGGGAATCAAACCGGGAACCTCCATATTACCAGACGACTGCTCTACCTCCCGAGCCACTGTCGCCCCATATGTGGTAGTTCTACACCCTCCCCAGGCCGACAGTGAGGCAATGCGCGCAACGACCAGGAAGGGAATTGGCATAACGACTAAATTGGGATGGGTAAAAAAATACAGAAGGCCAAAAAAAGAAAAAGTTTTTCTAATTTCCACTTCTATGCTGATGACAGGGTCATTTACTGCCCCATTCTCAGCCAAGCGTATGCATATTTACAATCTGCTTTTAACATTGTTCAGTCGTAGCGTAGGTGTATAATCTTAAACCAGTTCTGAATGCAGAAAAAGCTCATTGTTTTGAAAAACCAAGAAGCCTCTGGTTACAACTCCAAGTATTATAACTGTTCAAATGTAAGTTCAAATGTACTTCTTGGATTGTCTTGGATTGTCCCAAGAAAGGACAATCGATGGGGCTCGTGGTAAAGAATTCTGAATATACCTTCATATTGTAGCAGCTCTTAAGACCCTCGGTGGCAAAATTTCAACGTCACTTTTAGCTCTGGCTCATTCTGGCCTCAGAAGTCGATAATGTCAATTTAATTCGGGCCTTTCAGGGTTAATGCGAATATCTTTCTCGAATTAATGTTCTCTTATTTGAGGGTTGACGGGATGAGGATGATTGTATTGTCCTGGCATGGATCACTTCAGAAAATGTGCCACTTGAGTAATGGCCTATAAATAGCCGTCAGCTCTCATCTCATCTGGTCCGCTGAGCCAGACGCTGCTGCTGCCGCTGTCACAACATGCCACAGTTATTGTGTCTCTCCTCCGTGCTCCTGTGAGTGGAGGGGTTCATTTTCCACAATGTGAACATGTATTATGTGACATTTCGCTGGCATTTCATCAAGAGGGGCCTCTAAACACACAACGAAAGGTCCCTCTCTGAGATCCAATGGATCATTCGAGCGGCGCTCCCTTGTCAGAAAACGTGTTTACTTTGAACAATTGCAAAATTAACGTGGGAATTTAGGGCATGAGCATATCCAATGTAACCAGAGGGGGTTAGATGTATAGCTTGGTTACCTGGGCAGGACGGGACGTTGTTCATCACATCCTCAAGCCTCAGGCAGGAGCTCATAGTGTGCAATTTCATAACCCGCAGATGGCCTCGTAGTGTTCGACGCTTGGCAGCAGGTGTTGCAGAGTATTTGTTGGCAGAGGCGACTATGCCGACATAATAATATAAAGGTTGTATAACAGAAGGCGTTATAAGGTTGTAACGTCTCAAGTTCATGTCAAATCGCACACGGTTACACTCGGGTATTGTGCCAATCTTCCACATTAGCACCAGGGGGAAATTATTGGTTGATGACTTATTCTGTTTTCTTTATTTATCTACACAAGGATATTTACAGTACAGTACATTTTACACAAAGCAAATTCACAATACTAATAATAATAATAATAATAATAATAATAATACAATCATAACTTGAGATAACACATGATCTAACTATAACTAAGCTTCCATTCAGAAAATGCCCTATGAAAGTGGTACAAATATTAAATATCTCAAAAGTAGACACAATATATAAAGTGAGTAACATTAGTTATTGAGGGACCACAGATGGAAAGGTGCTCATAACTATATCCGGTGCATTATATAAATGTGCATTGTTGTCGATGTCGACAAAACGCATAAGTGACGAGAAGCGGTTCTTGATGGGAGTCGGCAAACCACTGACGTCACTGCTGTGGGGGATCCACCTGATACCACTGACGTCACTGCTGCTGCCTGTGGGGGATCCACCTGATACCACTGACGTCACTGCTGCTGCCTGTGGGGGATCCACCTGATACCACTGATGTCACTGCTGTGGGGGATCCACCTGATACCACTGACGTCACTGCTGTGGGGGATCCACCTGATACTGACGTCACTGCTGTGGGGGATCCACCTGATACCACTGACGTCACTGCTGCCTGTGGGAGATCCACCTGATACCACTGACGTCACTGCTGTGGGGGATCCACCTGATACCACTGACGTCACTGCTGTGGGGGATCCACCTGATACTGACGTCACTGCTGTGGGGGATCCACCTGATACCACTGACGTCACTGCTGTGGGGGATCCACCTGATACTGACGTCACTGCTGTGGGGGATCCACCTGATACCACTGACGTCACTGCTGTGGGGGATCCACCTGATACTGACGTCACTGCTGTGGGGGATCCACCTGATACTGACGTCACTGCTGTGGGGGATCCACCTGATACCACTGACGTCACTGCTGTGGGAGCACTGGAAGATCCACCTGATACTGAGGAGATCAAACATGATTAGTCCTCTGCAACACATGCCCAACTGACAGATAACATCTAACCATCTGCAAATGAACAGACGGGTATTTTAGTACTTGTGAACCTCGAGAGACGGGAGAAAGCGAGACAGTTGTCATGATGAGAGATGTATCGCGCCGGAGTTCCAGACGTTGTTAGTACGCAGTGATGTGGGGAAAGGTCACTTGAAGGGCACAAACCATTTAGAAAGTCTTAACATGCCTGTCCACTTATTAATATGTTTTCTCTGGATGTGGCTGCCATGATGAGCAAAAGCAAACACGGGGAGAACGCTGGGAGACATTCTGAACAGATGCAACGTGAGCCTTCAACACACTACTTGTTGAGACATGGTATGTCCATTTCACTAAGTGCTTCTCACCACATGTTCTGAGAGGGAGACGAGCGTCATTATTACTCAGTAGTACTCATGTATATACATACTCCGGTTTAATCACCTGTACATTGTATATTGCTATTGCACTTTGGTTGTACATGTATATTACATTTACACTCTGGTTAGATGCCAAACCTATTTTCGTTGTACTGTACTTGGGCTGTATAATGACAATATATTTTTATCTAATCTAATCATTTGAACTCATTCAGCTCCAGATGGCGCTGTTTACTGTTACTGTTGAAAGGCCGCGCTCTAAAGTATACGAATACGTGGCAGTGTTTGCAGGGCTCAAACTATATTATATATCATAGCTATGGATATAATACTATTGCCCATTTGACATCAAGTATCTATCGTTCAATTTGTGAAAAAGAAATAGTTTTTTCATCCATACATTCCCGTTTTATACCGTGGTGAATATGAGTATAGTTTTAGAGTAATCCTGTCTAATCCCAGAAAACTACGCTATGCAGCAATACGTGCATTTCACTCAAACCCGTGCCGTTTCTCGCCTGTATACGCTACTACTATTTCGAAATCAACGCTATATTATCTGTATTATGTTTCATCATGAATGCATGAAAGGGTGTTTTTTTATTTACATTTTTTGCTTTGATCGTCACACACACACATTACACACATACGCTCGGATCGCAGTGAATGGATTCTTGGATCAACGCAAGATTGATACCATATAGCCCTTACCTTGACTAGGATGTACTCCAAAAAGAATATTCCAATTATCTGATCACCATTCCAAGTATTGATGTCAATCGTGTTGCCAACATAATCCATCAAAGAACATGAACCGGGAGTGCTTGATTCTCCTCAATCCATGTGTTATAAACGTTTGTCCTGCCCGACAAGGAAAACCTGGACCGGACTTTTTAGATCGACGCACAGACCAAGCCAGAGAGTTTCAAAGGATGTGCAATACCGGCCGCAAGGCGGCAGGTGGCGGTATTGGACGTTTGCGATCTCAGACCCATTCCCAATGATAACATCAGGCTCCCTGGAATAGCGAATAAAAGAAATAACGACCAAAACCCGACTATACTCGGGTCTGGCGCCGAACGTTCAGCGAGTTAACCCGACTATACTCGGGCCCGGCGCTGAATGAGTTAAAGGTGTACTGTACAGTTTGAGGAAAATAAATTGTTGACATTTGCAGACTATAATTTTTTTTACTAAAGTTGTTTACTATAAATGTAATTCTTACAATTATTCAATCGTATGTAATCATAATCAAAACACAATAGTTCCGGGGCTCTAGAAGATACTTCTTTGATTAGTAAAAGTGTTTGTAACCAAAAACCGCAGGCCCTGCTATTGTAAACAACAACAATGTAAACAACAACATCAACAACAACGAAACAGTAACTTTTCTGAGATCTTTCTAGCTTCAAACAGTCTTCCAGTGACACAATTTTCTTCTAAGGACGGTTTGTTTATTTAGTTATGTCAAATATATGGGGTCATCCCTATGTTCCCCAGGTTCTATGTTCCCCAATAATTTTTTTTCGATGAATTGAAAATGGGGGACCCTGATGTAAACAAGACGAAAGTCTTTCTCTGGTCTGCATTCTCTTAACAATTGTGTGTATTGAGCTGTACTGTACTGTACCCATTCTGCAATCTGTTAATAAAGTTTTCAATTAATCAATCAATCAATCCCGCACAGTGCAATACTCCAATTCAGCCATTGGGTGGGTGGCGCTGCTGAGCGGGCCTGTGACGGCCTGACAGCGTGGGGACAGAGAGAGCTGGGCTGACGTTCTGCAGATGGATGCTTCTCACACAGACCGCAAATAAGAACTAACGCTTATAAAACGATTTAATAGGCTAAACTTCGTTTTAAATGCTTGATTTTACACTTGTTTATTGTATTTGATTTTTGTCAACATAATGCTACGTGGCCCGACTAGATCCGTGACTCCGTTGCGATACAAATGAATTATCTATAAAAGTGGCTATCTCTGAAATCCACTGCTGTGGCGAGCCTGGGGCGAGCCTTTATTGCTACCGGGGAAACATAGGGGGGAACATAGGACCCGGGGAACATAGAACCCTTTTTCAAAAAAATCAAAAAATAGAAAGCGGGGAACATAGAACCCGGGGAACATAGACGTTCCCAAATATATATCCCAAACCTACATGGTGCACCTTTAAAGCTTACTGCACACTACAGCACGGTACATCTACACAGGTTTGTTAGTCCGTTAGTCTCTGGCCTTCCCTTGTGCATCAGTGCTACAAGCCATCAGTCTTATCAACTCAGTGGTGAAAATGTCCAGCTATTTATAACTGCATTAGGTGTAACTAAGGAATTCATAGGGTTGGGAAAAGGCTGCCACCTAATCATAGCATTGTTTCCATAAAGTAGATGTAACAGCTTTTGCAAGAGAATGCTTCATGCTATTTATACTCTACACACCATTCTTGATGCATTCGTTTGTGCAATTTTCTTTTTTATAATAACTTATTAAACGAATTAAAACAAGCCTAGGCAAATGTAGTCAAGCAGGACCCAGCTACATGCATGCGTGTTTCAACAATGTCAGTTAGGGACATTCACTATTTCAGGCTGGCCCTCCGGGTCTGACAAAAAACTAAAACGTCAAACCCATATGTGTTTCTTTGTTTACATCTTGCAGAGGGCAAGGTCACAATAACAGCAGTCAACGACTTACACTCCTTACCGACTTACAATGCAATGCTTACCCTTTTTAATGACCCGACGCTACTTCCTCGAATAGCCGCCATTAGATCATCGCGGCTCGACCGCTGTGGTGCCAGCGGCCGGGAAGCCACCTCTCTCTTCTTCTGCAGGGAAGGCTCCTCTCTCTTCTTCTGCAGGGAAGGCTCCTCTCTCTTCTTCTGCAGAGAAGGCTCCTCTCTCTTCTTCTGCAGGGAAGGCTCCTCTCTCTTCTTCTGCAGAGAAGGCTCCTCTCTCTTCTTCTGCAGAGAAGGCTCCTCTCTCTTCTTCTGCAGGGAAGGCTCCTCTCTCTTCTTCTGCAGGGAAGGCTTCTTCAGCTCCTTGAGGATGTCGCCGCTCTCCTTCTCGTTGGCCCCGTTCTTAACCCTCTTGGACTTGAGTTTCTTCTGGCTCGACTGATTCTTGGTGCCGTTCATCATCCCCTCCCTCAGCTTGATCATCTCCGCTATCTTCCTCGTCGGTGTTTTCTTCTCAGAAAGCTTTTCCATGGCAGGAAGGGGGGGCAGCGGTGGTGGAGGAGGTGGAGGGGGGTTGTTATTTTGGGTTTGCTTTGTTTTCCTGTCCGTTACTTTAGAGGCCTGCGAGGGCTTCTTGGGCGGGCCGGTCGCAGGAGACGAGCCAGAGACTTGGCCCGTCGGCGCGGCGTCGACGGTCGCCTCCTTCTGCCGTTGCTGCAGCCGGCTCTGGCGCTGCCGGTCCTGGTTGCGGGTCAGGATGCTGGTGGCGCTCATCCGCGGGCCCGGCAGGTCGAACTGGTAGCCCAGCTTCAGCAGGGTGGTGTTCTCCCTCAACAGGGGCACCATCTCCATCTCCACCTGGCCGCCACAGATGTGCCTCTGGTTCTGGAAGCGCAGCTCCACCAGAGTGCCGTTCTGCTGCAGCGATGTCAGCAGAGCCAGGATCCCGCGGCCCGACACGAAGTTGGACTCGATGTTCAGGTTGAGGATGGAGCGGTTCTCCTGGAGCATCTTGGCGATGGCGAAGGCGACCCGGTCGTCCGCGTGAGTGTTGGCGAGGCTGAAGACGCGCACGTGCGTGTTGCTGCCCAGCGCCTCGGCGAAGCGAAGCAAAGCCTCCTGGGAGATATCTTCGATGTTGTTGAGGTTCAACTCGCTCAGGGCGGGGTCGTCGCGCAGGATCTGCTCCAGCGCCGTGTCGATGACGATGGGGTTCCCACAGGGCCTGTCGGGGGTCACGATGGGGGTCCCACATGGCCTGTCGGGCGTCACGTTCACGATGGGGGTCCCACATGGCCTGTCGGGGGTCATGATGAGGTTCCCACAGGGCCTGTCGGGGGTCACGATGGGGGTCCCACAGGGCCTGTCGGGGGTCACGATGGGGGTCCCACAGGGCCTGTCGGGGGTCACATTCACGATGGGGGTCCCACAGGGCCTGTCGGGGGTCATGATGAGGTTCCCACAGGGCCTGTCGGGGGTCGCGGTGTTTAAGACGGCCTTCTTAGAGTCCTTCGCCGGGCCTCTCGAGGGAGCGATGCAAGCCTTCTTCTGGGGACTTCTAGTTGGAGGCAAATTCTTTTTGCATACATCTTTCTTTTCCTCCTCGTTGCCTCTCCGAGGTAATCGATCACTTCTGTGAAATGCACTCTCTGCTCTGCCCTTTTGTAAAGTGTTTTTCTTTTCCTTGTGGCAAGTGCTTCTCTTGTCCTTGGACACGGTGAGGTCGCTGTCGCGCTCCGCGACACTTTCCTTTTTGTTTGTGTCTTGTTGTCCCGTCTCCCCGTTGCCCTGCATGACAGGATGGAAGGTTAGGTCGCAGCCCTGACATACTACAGTCTTAAATTAGATTAGATTAGATTCAAATGTATATTGTCATCATTATACAGCACAAGTACAGTACAACAAAACAAAGTTTGGCATCCAACCAGAGTGCAAATGTTACAGTAAAGTGCAATAATAATATACAGGTGATTAAACTGGATATGAAATATATAAATTAGTACTACTGAGTAATAGTGCTAATCAGATATATGTACAGGGTTGCAGTATTAATATGTACAGTGATACAGGTATAAAGACACTATGGTAGTAAGTCATACTGGCCAGCAGCGTAACTAGTAAGAGTAGGTAAGGGATATGTACAGATATAGATATAGTATACGGTATATACAGCACTATTTTATATGCTATCATAGAGTTGTATGGATAGACACTATAGTTTGAGATAGGTAATTAGTGCCACCCACACTATAGTAATCTATACTCTTTTTATTTATTTATTCTTTCTTTATTCCGCCGATTTTGCAGGTTGCCACCCACACTATAGTAATCTATACTCTTTTTATTTATTTATTATTTCTTTATTCCGCCGATTTTGCAAACACAACTCCTGCCAGAGCGTTTGCGCCCCATACACGTGAAAGGTATCAAAACGACCGGCTTGCTCCAACTCACAGCGATATTGCTTTTCACCGCACCGTTTGGCTACAAATCGTCTTTAAACGGGAACATTTCGGTCCCATTGGAAATGCATTGCAAGTTAGAGTGGCGGAGGTGAAATACTTTTTTTTCCACCACATTGGGTAAATTGCGACAGTGATCTCAATTTTGGACGTAGAAAAAAACACATCAAAACGATGACACGGCTGTCGGCTCGCTCACAAAAGAAAAATAAATGGAATTGGACATTTCTATCTCAACTGATGACCATTTCTTTGAAGGTTCTCCTCCCCATAGACACCAATGTGTTCCCACTCTAAGAATAGGCTGGTTTTATCGCTTTTCCCCCCTTGTGTTCTGATCGTCACCGCGGCCACAATTGTCGATGGAATGCCACAATATCGCACACAACCCTTCACATACTCCTTGAAGTGAAAGTAAAAACGCTTCATCTCTTATCGTTTGCTTTTAATCATCGTGACAATGCAGTCATGCGTCTGCCCTCATTGAAATACATTCAAAGTGAAAGTGCATAGTCATTCGTGATTGCATCAGCCTAACAGGTGTGTGGCTCATGGCTCAAGGGTACAGCTGACCTGCCAATGACCTCTCATGGAGTTAACCCTTAATCGCCCTTGTGTAGCAGTACTGAATTGCTTGACAGCGCCCTCTGTCTTGCGGGTCATTGTACTCAGTAGGGATGTGCTCTTTAATTGGCTATGTTGACCCATTGGCATTATACTCGGTAGGGATATCCTCTTTCATTGGTTGATGTTGACCACTCCCCCGATCATTAGACCACGCCCCCCTAGGCCACACCCCCTTAGTCCAGAATAATTTTTAAAAACTCGGAAAAGTCCAAAAAAAAATTAAAACCTCGGAAAATTCTAAAAAAAATTTAAACTCAGAAAAGTCCGAAAAAACTTTAAAACTGGGAAAAGCCAGAAAAATTAAAAAAATTCGGAAAAGTCCAAAAGATTTAAAAAAGTCGGAAAAGTCAGAAAAAAATTTAAAACTCGGAAAAGTCTGAAAAAAATGTTAAACTCGGAAAAGTCCCAACATTTTTAAAAACTGAAAAGTTTTTTAATACGTTTTTTTTGTTTGTCATAGAGACTCGCGAGAGACCTTCTCCCGTTGGCCGGCGGTGCACAGGCGTCACCCACACTTTCACAATTTCCCCCACGTGGAATTGTCTAGTTATGATTATAGTGTAGGGCAGTTGTAGACAGTGAAAGCAGTATGTAGGTATAAATTGAGCAACAGAGTTCAACGTTCGTACAGTATGGGTAACCAAGCCTAGGGTTTAACCCTTTCACTCCCGCATTACCAAGCGGTTAACCCTTTCACTGCGACAATACGGAAGGTTAACCCTTTCACTGCCACACGACAGCAGGTCAACCGTCTGTAGTGTGATAGTAAAGGGTTAACCTTCTGTAGTGTGGTAGTGAAAGGGATAAGCAATGGAGTTCAGAGTTCAAAGTTGATATGGTATATGGGGGGGGGGGGGGGGGGCTGTCATCAGAGTTCAGAGTTCAGGGAGATGACAGCTGAGAGAAAGAAGCTGTCCCTGAGTCTGCTGGACCCTGAGCGCCCCATAGCGCCTCCCTGCTATCACTGAATCATTAAGGCTGCTGTGTCTCAGACATCATATTTTTAGACTGTTTTCCATTCACATGTAACTGCAAACCACCTGCTGGACAGTGATACCTCTCATTCAGTCTATATAACATTCACATCGCCAAGTATTGTTTCTTACTGAGACATTTTTGCATCAGTTGATAATTTTAATTGTATTTGATTATTTGCTAAATCTGTCCCATAAATCCAAATATATATATATATATATATATATATTTTTTTAGTTAACATGAATAGAACATCATTGTGTGATTCGGGTAGAAATGACAAAACAATATTTAATGTTACTAATGGGTCAGATCCAGCTCTTAAAAATCGCACCTCTACTGCAAGGGGCGCGCAGTGTCATTAACGCCTCGTTAACAGCACTGCCAGGTTAATGGTGCATGATTACTGCAGTAGTAGAGCAGAGCAGAGCAGAGCTCAGAGTCCTAAGAGCTGCATCTTGTATCTATTTTCTGAATCTATTAAATGTGCAGTCAGACAAATGGACAGATCCTCCCATCTGGGGGCAGCAGTGGTTAAAGAAGCGGGTTTGTGACCGGAAGGTCGCTGGTTCGATCCCCCGGACCGGCAGGAAAAAAATCTGGGCTGGAGAAGTGAATGAATAACTCTCTCCTATCCCCTTAACACCAACCGCGGAAGTGTCCTTGAGCAAGGCACGTAGCCCCCAACTGCTCCAGTGGAGTTGCTCAGTGACCAACGGTGTCGGACTGTGGTTGTACTGGGTAGCAGCTCCCAGGTGTCAGACTGTGGTTGTACTGAGCAGCTCCCAGGTGGCAGACTGTGGTTGTACTGGGCAGCTCCCAGGTGTCAGACTGTGGTTGTACTGGGCAGCTCCCAGGTTTCAGATTGTGGTTGTACTGGGCAGCTCCCAGGTGGCAGACTGTGGTTGTACTGGGCAGCTCCCAGGTGTCAGACTGTGGTTGTACTGGGCGGCTCCCAGGTGTCAGACTGTGGTTGTACTGGGCAGCTCCCAGGTGTCAGACTGTGGTTGTACTGGGCAGCTCCCAGGTGTCAGACTGTGGTTGTACTGGGCAGCTCCCAGGTGTCAGACTGTGGTTGTACTGGGCGGCAGCTCCCAGGTGTCAGACTGTGGTTGTACTGGGCAGCTCCCAGGTGTCAGACTGTGGTTGTACTGGGCAGCTCCCAGGTGTCAGACTGTGGTTGTACTGGGCAGCTCCCAGGTGTCAGACTGTGGTTGTACTGGGCAGCTCCCAGGTGTCAGACTGTGGTTGTACTGGGCAGCTCCCAGGTGGCAGACTGTGGTTGTACTGGGCAGCTCCCAGGTGTCAGACTGTGGTTGTACTGAGCAGCTCCCAGGTGGCAGACTGTGGTTGTACTGGGCAGCTCCCAGGTGTCAGACTGTGGTTGTACTGGGCAGCTCCCAGGTGTCAGACTGTGGTTGTACTGGGCAGCTCCCAGGTGGCAGACTGTGGTTGTACTGGGCAGCTCCCAGGTGTCAGACTGTGGTTGTACTGGGCAGCTCCCAGGTGTCAGACTGTGGTTGTACTGGGCAGCTCCCAGGTGTCAGACTGTGGTTGTACTGGGCAGCTCCCAGGTGTCAGACTGTGGTTGTACTGGGCAGCTCCCAGGTGTCAGACTGTGGTTGTACTGGGCAGCTCCCAGGTGTGAAGCAGGGCATAGCTGAAAAAGACCATCCGCGTGTAACGGATATGTATCGCGATAGTGTGACTACGGTACATGGAAGTAAAACTCACTCCCCAGAGGCATCCAGACTGAGCGCTTAGGGAGGAATTCCTTTCTTGGCGCAGCGGTTTGTGTTGCTGGCCCCGGTGCGGACGCCCGGGGTTCGACTCCCACTCAAGGCATGGTCGAAATAGTGGCAGGGTCAGCGTTGGACCGGCTACACGTGGTCAGAGAACCTACACCCTGGGTAAATAAAGGTTTAAAAAGAGAACCTACCCTGGGTAAATAAAGGTTTAAAAAGATAACCTACCCTGGGTAAATAAAGGTTAATAAAGAGCACCTACCCTGGGTAAATAAAGGTTTAAAAAGATAACCTACCCTGGGTAAATAAAGGTTTAAAAAGATAACCTACCCTGGGTAAATAAAGGTTAATAAAGAGCACCTACCCTGGGTAAATAAAGGTTAATAAAGAGCACCTACCCTGGGTAAATAAAGGTTAATAAAGAGCACCTACCCTGGGTAAATAAAGGTTAATAAAGAGCACCTACCCTGGGTAAATAAAGGTTAATAAAACTTTTTTTTAAATAAATGACTAGGCATCGTCTTGATCCACATTAGTCTCGTTTCGACTAACCACGATCAGTCTGGGTGCCCCAGGGGTCTTCTAGTCCCGAAAAATGGGAAATGATTTAACTTTGCTATTCATTAGAAGCTGAAGAATAGAGAGAATATAATGAGGGATTATTATTCTGATCATAGGTTTCACTTTCTCCACTGTCATCAGTATAATGGAATTCCTGAACTTAAATCATAACAAAGTCCTCTCGGATGGGGGGGTCCCTGATACGAAACCTCACCAAACACCTGTAGCTTAATGTGTGTCAGTTTGTGCGTCTTCGACATGAAAAAGGCTTTGAACCGGGACTTCAAGATGGCGGCCGTGCAGTAAACAGCTTTCTAATAAACTGTTCTAAGTTCGAATTCCACCCAGGAATAGTAGTAAATGGGAAAACATTTACAGGACTGTCCTGTATGTATTTATGTATATATGTATTTATTGTGGAGATGGGAGGGGGGGCGATTGATGTCTGATGTTTCATGTTGATGTCCCAGTGCTTTTAACAAACTGTTCCCACCAACCATTGTTGTGTGTGGCATTAAAGTATCTTGTATCTTGTATCTTGTAGGACTACTCTATCGAGAAAATGAGATGATAAACTCTGAGACAGGAGGAGAAGGTGATAAGGAGTCGGAAATAAACAGACGCTCCAATCGACAGAGACAAAGCTCTATCCCGGAGACTCTGGGCATAGGGATGGATAGCAAGAAGAAGCTAACGACAATGAGTGTCTTGATTGATTGATTGATTGAAAACTTTATTAACAGATTGCAGAATGGGTACAGTACAGTACAGCTCAATACACACAATTGTTAAGGGGGTGCAGACCAGAGAAAGACTTTCGTCTTGTTTACATCAGGGTCCCCCATTTGAAAAAGGCTTTAGAACCACTCAAATCAATGCACCTCCTCAAATCGATTCTTTATTCCCCGTGGCTTGAGACCCCTGGTCGCCGCTGGTCGCTCACCTGTGCGGGGCTCAGCTTATTGGACTCCTCCTGCCAGTACTTCAGCAGTGCTTCCCTGCTGAAGTTCCCCGTGGGCACCTTGGCCGTCTGGTCCTTCTGCCTCAGGCCGATGGGCACGTGGTCGTCGGGCGCGATGTCCGCCAGTTCCCTCTCCAGCTCCTGGAGCTCCTCGGAAGACAAGGTGGCCAGGAGCTCCTCCTCGTCCAGCTCCTCGTCGTACTTCCCCGGCTCCTGTCGGTACCCAAAGGTACTCATGGTGGTGAGATGGAAGATGAGTCAAGTCTTAAGGAATATCCTCCCGACTTCTTCTACGAAGCGGAGCCTGGAAGGGTCTGCGGCCGGGATGCTGCGGTGGTGAGTCAGGGAGAGGACTTGTGCCTCTAATCTTCCCAGCTGCCAGAGGATACTTAGAGGGGGGGGGTCTCGCAGCGAAGGGCCCGCCGAGAGTGGTCTCTTCTTTTTTTAGGGTTGGGGGGGGGGGGGGGGGGGTCAGCGAGATTGGTTTACACCAGGAATGCGAGTCCCAATAGTGGCAAGTGGTGAGACCGGCCACTAGCTTGTGCCGAGAAAGAAAGGAAAAAAACAAAAGCCGCCGGGAGACATGAGAGACAAACCCTACGGGCGGCGTTACCTAACGTGTCCAAACATAGAGCACAGCTTCATTATGCTGCCGGATAAACACCTGTTATCCCCGCGGAGAGGGGGGCTTCAGGGCAGAGAGGGGGGCTTCGGGACAGAGAGGGGGGCTTCAGGGCAGAGAGGGGGGCTTCGGGACAGAGAGGGGGGAACAAACGGACGACCATAATAAAGGGGTTCTGCACGGTTCTGTAACATTTACAAACGGCATGAGGCTCAGCGCCCGACGGCCAGGCGATGATGACGTGCTGTTTGGTTGCCACAGCAGAGTCTCAGGACGCGTCCGTCACTAAGCAGCTCTAACGAGCTGAGACACACAGCTGGAAATTTTTTTGAGTGACATAATTGGACTCCATCTTTGTCACAAGTCGACTGTAAATGTGACCGGTGCCTCGGCTTGTTCGTGCTTAGCGCTGCACTCCGGGGCGATGACTCCTACGCTGTGGGTTTAGATGGAGGGATCATATGCCTTTGCAGCAATTATTGATACTGTCTTCAACGTGGCTTAGTATTTCAGAGATGAAAATAGAAAGATATATATTTAACCTCTTGTATGGTGTTTGCATTTTTGTTATTCACCCAATGTTCACGGGTCTAAAACAATACAGCCATAACAATTGTGCAAAAAATACTTGTAAATTGTATCTCAATTACAAGCAATATAGACAGCATACAGTTTAGAAGAGGTGACCTTTTTCAGTTTGCAGGTCTGGTTATATACTGTAGTTACTCAGGGTCCTCATCCCATTTCTGCTTTGCACTATATAGTATTGTATATTAGTACATTGCATAGTATATTGTATATTATATGGTAACTCAGTTACGTCTATTCTGCATCGAACATTGTACATATGTCTATACTGAACACTGGGACCTCTATTTTTACTTCTTTTTACATGCTACTTTATTTTATTTCATACTTATCTTGTCTAGCACAGTCTCTGGAGCGTAACAGTAAGAAGCATTTTGTATAAAAGTATTCTGTACTTCTGTATGACAACTATTAAAGAAACTTGAACTTGAAGAAACCAATGAAAAGGGGCTATTGTTTCCATATTTCATGTCAAACCCACCCTGAAGAGCATTGTCAGACAGTGTATCCACCTTGTGTCTTTAACTGTTGGTTCGCTTAACTTCAAAATAATGTTTTTTTTTTATTTTTATTTTTTGAGATTTAAAACATGTTCCAAGCATTTGTAACTACTGTATCTACCTTGCCTATATTACTACCTACTATGCTAATATGTCTAATGTCTATACTACTAGGCACTCAAGACTGTAGCACTCAGGTTCAACACTGTTTGACGAACAATGTTACTTACTTAGCTGCCAGAGTTGTACCCTTCCTTCCTGCTGACTTGATGTACAGAACCTGTAAGTCACTTTGGATAAAAGCTTCAGCTAAATGTAAATGTAAATGTGTTTTCCTTCCTCTTCGATTCTGATAGTTCTAAAGATAATAAAGAACACACAGATAGTTCCAAAGATAATAAAGAACACAGCCCACTAGAACCCAAGGTTCCAATGTCACGGCTCGAAGAAAACAACAGAACACAATACTGTCTCTACAACAATGATACCTGGTCATCTTCATGGGCTGACAGACCCCCCCCCCCCCCCCCCATGAGTATATACATGGTATATAGAGAGAGCAGCACTACATATATGGTATATAGACGGATATGAATGGTAGATTACATATCATGCATACAGATCTGTCACCCAGAAATATATATAGTGGAGCTTGAGGCTCCCTGGCAACAAGGGGCGCCAGACTCTCTCTGTGTCATCAGGAGACAAATCCTCCCGCTGACTAACAGTGATCGGTCGATGTTGTGGACGCAGGGTGATTTAACCCCTTAACAGGCGGGCACGATTGCATACCCAAAGTAATTTGCGATTTATTATACGTTATACTTATAGCACGTGCATGAGTCTGGTCTCTTTTGAAAGGTAACATTCTGAAGTTTCTTAGACAATAAAAATAATTCAGCGTGATTATCCAAAAGGGCCGTCTGCTGCCATTCGTTCAGACGTGCGGTTCAAACAAATAACTTGTTGATCTTCTTCTGCCCCCTTCTCGTTGCAATCGGCGCTCGTCTGCGATCGCTTTCGGGGCTGGCTGACGCTCCTCGGCTACAACGGTGGTCAATCATTTTGGCCATCAGCGGTGACTGGTCATTTATATTATCCGTGTTCTCACGGAACACGCTCCAGTCTGCACACGCGAGCGCCTCCTGCAGCGTGTTCTCCGATTCCACAGACCAACGCTTCGCTTCTCGCGTTACTACGGGAACACGCTTGTTTGTATTTTGGCATAAGAAAGATGGCGGCATGATCAGATTTACCAAATGGACTACGAGCCTGTGACCTGTACTCGTCCTTAAATTGCGAGTAGCAATTAAAAATTCTTTAAAAAACATTTCTTTATAAAAACTGAGGGCTATGCGTGCGATTGGGAGGCAGTCAGCAGGTGCAACAGTCGGTTAAGATCTGTTGCAGATGTTGTTTAGAAGCAGTGAGCGATGTGAGGGCAGTGAGTTTAAGGGTGTTTTGTAAGGTGTTCCAGTCAGACGCAGCAGCAAATCGGAAGGCGTTGCGTCCAGAAACCGTGCAGGCTTTGGGGACGGTGAGTTCGATGAAGTTGCTGGACCTTAGGTTGTAATCAGAGGTGGAGACGTGCAGAAGGGAGGAGAGGTAGAGCAGTGTTTTACCAAGTATGGTTTTATAGATGACTTGAAGCCAGTGAAGAAGCCCTCTGGTGTGAAGAGATGTCCAGTCCCCCAGGTTATAAAGGGCACAGTGGTGAGTGGTGAAGGGGGCACTAACGGCAGCATAACTCGAGAACTACTAGGAATGTCTGATCACTAAGTGTGTCTGACTCTTACCACCTAAACTGCACAGACTACAACCTATATCATGCCAGTTAGGGTACCTTATGTATTTAAGCATTACATCACACGCAGGAGTGGTTTGTGACCAATAAACCATGCCTAGGGGTGGTTGTTAGGCCCGAGGCGCAGCCGAGGGTCGTTAGACCCCCCTAGGCATGGTTTATTGGTCACAAATCACGACTGCACGTGGTGTAAAGCTTTTATACAACTGCCAGATTCATCCAACCTTATTTCTATACAATAAACACACATTAATCGAAGATTTATTGAAAAAACCATCCGCCAGAAAAAGTAGTTCCCACAACTCCATGTGGAAGCAGCTTGAAGTGCATCCAACCAAACTAACACATCCAACTGTGTATTATTGGAATGATTGAGAGAAGTTGCCTCATGTGGAAGCAGCTTGAAGTGCATCCAACCAACTAACACATCCAACTGTGTATTATTGGAATGATTGATTGAAAATTTATTAAAACGTTTTCTTTGCCCTATAGGAAAAAAACGTTTTCTTCGCCCTATTTTTTTATTTATTTCTTTTAGCCTAAACTTAACCAGTTGGAAACCAGGGGTACAGTAATAAAATTAGCAATCAATCAATCAATCAATTCAATAGACCATGCTCACTTAAAACAGCGCTGCTTCTCTCTCAGTCTGACTCCCCCGCTGTTGCAGACAGGAGTGTGTGTGTGTGTGTGTGTCACAGTGTGTGTGTGCGTGTGTGTATGTGTGTGTGTGTGTGTGTGTGTGTGTGTGTGTGTGTATGTGTGTGTGTGTGTTTGTGGGTACGCCAGCGTCGGACAGTGTGAGAGAGAACGCTGCAAGAAAGTAGGAAGGAAGAAATTTAAATCAATCAATTAATCTATCAATCAATCCGCCAGCGTCGGACAGTGTGAGAGAGAACGCTGCAGTCGGAAAGTAGGAAGGAAGAAATTTAAATCAATCAATTAATCTATCAATCAATCCGCGATTTTTCTTTTGTTCTAGATTGAGTCAAGACCCATCAATTACATCATCCAACATTGTTTAAAATACTAACACGTTCCCCTTGACAGAATCGCTTTATATTTAGTCGTTATGACGCTATCAACATATCCATTTGTTAAAGATTATTGTCCGCCATCTTGTTTTTTCCGACGGAGTGATCCGGCGGAGTGATGTGATTCGGTGGTGGGCGGGTCCTGGGACCAGGAGCGTGGATTATGAAGGATACATACGTGTAAATGGACTGTTTCAGCCAATCAGAATAGAGAAATTTGCATGCCGTTGTATAAACATCACCTGTGTATACTGTACTGTATACTTTACGTAAAATTCATGTTCTGTTTTATTTGTCACATATAAGGTATACATGTACATTACAGTGAAATGCTTGGTTCTGTATGAGTGTAACGGAGGTACCGTGAGTATATCCACCGTCACAAGGGACTTCATGTGTTGTGAAGTGACTGTGGCACGTAGCGGTACTGCAAGTAAACTCACTCCCCCTTAAGAAGCATCCAGACACATCACCAAGAAGTGAGTTCACCTCTTGGTATAGTGGTCTGCTATGGCGCCCGCGGTGCGGGAGACCGGGGTTCAACTCCCACCCAGGGCATGTCAAATAAGACCGGTTTCATGAGCCCCCCTAAGAGTGTGCTTCATACAGTAAAGAAATGAAGTAAAAATAATAAAGACCAAACACTATACAAGAAAATATACAATATACTAACTCAAGTAAAGAAAATGCAGGTCGAGCTGCCAGGTCAATTAAAGTGCATTGTGTTTGTTGTTTCCACGGGCTGTAGTTATATTTAGAGATGACCCGCTTTCACTATCTGTCACTGGAGGAACGCAGGTCGTGCTAGTGTTGTGGTGTTTAGTAGTGTTTACGTGGAGTCAGACTGTAGTGTTGTGGTGTTTAGTAGTGTTTACGTGGTCAGACTGTAGTGTTGTGGTGTTTAGTAGTGTTTACGTGGTCAGACTGTAGTGTTGTGGTGTTTAGTGGTGTTTACGTGGAGTCAGCTGTAGTGTTGTGGTGTTTAGTAGTGTTTACGTGGTCAGACTGTAGTGTTGTGGTGTTCAGTAGTGTTTACGTGGTCAGACTGTAGTGTTGTGGTGTTTAGTAGTGTTTACGTGGTCAGACTGTAGTGTTGTGGTGTTTAGTGGTGTTTACGTGGTCAGACTGTAGTGTTGTGGTGTTCAGTAGTGTTTACGTGGTCAGACTGTAGTGTTGTGGTGTTTAGTAGTGTTTACGTGGTCAGACTGTAGTGTTGTGGTGTTTAGTGGTGTTTACGTGGTCAGACTGTAGTGTTGTGGTGTTTAGTAGTGTTTACGTGGTCAGACTGTAGTGTTGTGGTGTTTAGTGGTGTTTACGTGGTCAGACTGTAGTGTTGTGGTGTTTAGTAGTGTTTACGTGGTCAGACTGTAGTGTTGTGGTGTTTAGTAGTGTTTACGTGGAGTCAGACTGTAGTGTTGTGGTGTTTAGTAGTGTTTACGTGGTCAGACTGTAGTGTTGTGGTGTTTAGTAGTGTTTACGTGGAGTCATCTGTAGTGTTGTGGTGTTTAGTAGTGTTTACGTGGTCAGTCTGTAGTGTTGTGGTGTTTAGTAGTGTTTACGTGGTCAGACTGTAGTGTTGTGGTGTTTAGTAGTGTTTACGTGGAGTCAGCTGTAGTGTTGTGGTGTTTAGTAGTGTTTACGTGGTCAGCTGTAGTGTTGTGGTGTTTAGTAGTGTTTACGTGGAGTCAGCTGTAGTGTTGTGGTGTTTAGTAGTGTTTACGTGGTCAGACTGTAGTGTTGTGGTGTTTAGTAGTGTTTACGTGGTCAGACTGTAGTGTTGTGGTGTTTAGTGGTGTTTACGTGGTCAGACTGTAGTGTTGTGGTGTTTAGTAGTGTTTACGTGGTCAGACTGTAGTGTTGTGGTGTTTAGTAGTGTTTACGTGGTCAGACTGTAGTGTTGTGGTGTTTAGTAGTGTTTACGTGGTCAGACTGTAGTGTTGTGGTGTTTAGTGGTGTTTACGTGGTCAGACTGTAGTGTTGTGGTGTTTAGTAGTGTTTACGTGGTCAGACTGTAGTGTTGTGGTGTTTAGTAGTGTTTACGTGGAGTCAGTCTGTAGTGTTGTGGTGTTTAGTAGTGTTTACGTGGTCAGACTGTAGTGTTGTGGTGTTTAGTGGTGTTTACGTGGTCAGACTGTAGTGTTGTGGTGTTTAGTAGTGTTTACGTGGAGTCAGTCTGTAGTGTTGTGGTGTTTAGTAGTGTTTACGTGGAGTCATCTGTAGTGTTGTGGTGTTTAGTAGTGTTTACGTGGAGTCAGCTGTAGTGTTGTGGTGTTTAGTAGTGTTTACGTGGTCAGCTGTAGTGTTGTGGTGTTTAGTAGTGTTTACGTGGTCAGACTGTAGTGTTGTGGTGTTTAGTAGTGTTTACGTGGTCAGACTGTAGTGTTGTGGTGTTTAGTAGTGTTTACGTGGAGTCATCTGTAGTGTTGTGGTGTTTAGTAGTGTTTACGTGGTCAGTCTGTAGTGTTGTGGTGTTTAGTAGTGTTTACGTGGTCAGACTGTAGTGTTGTGGTGTTTAGTAGTGTTTACGTGGTCAGCTGTAGTGTTGTGGTGTTTAGTAGTGTTTACGTGGTCAGACTGTAGTGTTGTGGTGTTTAGTAGTGTTTACGTGGTCAGACTGTAGTGTTGTGGTGTTTAGTGGTGTTTACGTGGTCAGACTGTAGTGTTGTGGTGTTTAGTAGTGTTTACGTGGAGTCAGCTGTAGTGTTGTGGTGTTTAGTAGTGTTTACGTGGTCAGACTGTAGTGTTGTGGTGTTTAGTAGTGTTTACGTGGTCAGACTGTAGTGTTGTGGTGTTTAGTGGTGTTTACGTGGTCAGACTGTAGTGTTGTGGTGTTTAGTAGTGTTTACGTGGTCAGACTGTAGTGTTGTGGTGTTTAGTAGTGTTTACGTGGTCAGACTGTAGTGTTGTGGTGTTTAGTGGTGTTTACGTGGTCAGACTGTAGTGTTGTGGTGTTTAGTAGTGTTTACGTGGTCAGACTGTAGTGTTGTGGTGTTTAGTAGTGTTTACGTGGAGTCAGTCTGTAGTGTTGTGGTGTTTAGTAGTGTTTACGTGGAGTCATCTGTAGTGTTGTGGTGTTTAGTAGTGTTTACGTGGAGTCAGCTGTAGTGTTGTGGTGTTTAGTAGTGTTTACGTGGTCAGCTGTAGTGTTGTGGTGTTTAGTAGTGTTTACGTGGTCAGACTGTAGTGTTGTGGTGTTTAGTAGTGTTTACGTGGTCAGACTGTAGTGTTGTGGTGTTTAGTAGTGTTTACGTGGAGTCAGCTGTAGTGTTGTGGTGTTTAGTAGTGTTTACGTGGTCAGACTGTAGTGTTGTGGTGTTTAGGGTTAGTTACTAGTGTTTAGTGGAGTCAGTCTGACTGTAGTGTTGTGGTGTTTAGGGTTAGTTACTAGTGTTTAGTGGAGTCAGTCCGACTGTAGTGTTGTGGTGTTTAGGGTTAGTTACTAGTGTTTACATGGAGTCAGTCTGACTGTAGTGTTGTGGTGTTTAGGGTTAGTTACTAGTGTTTAGTGGAGTCAGTCTGACTGTAGTGTTGTGGTGTTTAGGGTTAGTTACTAGTGTTTAGTGGAGTCAGTCTGACTGTAGTGTTGTGGTGTTTAGGGTTAGTTACTAGTGTTTAGTGGAGTCAGTCTGACTGTAGTGTTGTGGTGTTTAGGGTTAGTTACTAGTGTTTAGTGGAGTCAGTCTGACTGTAGTGTTGTGGTGTTTAGGGTTAGTTACTAGTGTTTAGTGGAGTCAGTCTGACTGTAGTGTTGTGGTGTTTAGGGTTAGTTACTAGTGTTTAGTGGAGTCAGTCAGACTGTAGTGTTGTGGTGTTTAGGGTTAGTTACTAGTGTTTAGTGGAGTCAGTCTGACTGTAGTGTTGTGGTGTTTAGGGTTAGTTACTAGTGTTTAGTGGAGTCAGTCTGACTGTAGTGTTGTGGTGTTTAGGGTTAGTTACTAGTGTTTAGTGGAGTCAGTCTGACTGTAGTGTTGTGGTGTTTAGGGTTAGTTACTAGTGTTTAGTGGAGTCAGTCTGACTGTAGTGTTGTGGTGTTTAGGGTTAGTTACTAGTGTTTACATGGAGTCAGTCTGACTGTAGTGTTGTGGTGTTTAGGGTTAGTTACTAGTGTTTAGTGGAGTCAGTCTGACTGTAGTGTTGTGGTGTTTAGGGTTAGTTACTAGTGTTTAGTGGAGTCAGTCTGACTGTAGTGTTGTGGTGTTTAGGGTTAGTTACTAGTGTTTAGTGGAGTCAGTCTGACTGTAGTGTTGTGGTGTTTAGGGTTAGTTACTAGTGTTTAGTGGAGTCAGTCTGACTGTAGTGTTGTGGTGTTTAGGGTTAGTTACTAGTGTTTAGTGGAGTCAGTCTGACTGTAGTGTTGTGGTGTTTAGGGTTAGTTACTAGTGTTTAGTGGAGTCAGTCTGACTGTAGTGTTGTGGTGTTTAGGGTTAGTTACTAGTGTTTAGTGGAGTCAGTCTGACTGTAGTGTTGTGGTGTTTAGGGTTAGTTACTAGTGTTTAGTGGAGTCAGTCTGACTGTAGTGTTGTGGTGTTTAGGGTTAGTTACTAGTGTTTAGTGGAGTCAGTCAGACTGTAGTGTTGTGGTGTTTAGGGTTAGTTACTAGTGTTTAGTGGAGTCAGTCTGACTGTAGTGTTGTGGTGTTTAGGGTTAGTTACTAGTGTTTAGTGGAGTCAGTCTGACTGTAGTGTTGTGGTGTTTAGGGTTAGTTACTAGTGTTTAGTGGAGTCAGTCAGACTGTAGTGTTGTGGTGTTTAGGGTTAGTTACTAGTGTTTAGTGGAGTCAGTCTGACTGTAGTGTTGTGGTGTTTAGGGTTAGTTACTAGTGTTTAGTGGAGTCAGTCAGACTGTAGTGTTGTGGTGTTTAGGGTTAGTTACTAGTGTTTAGTGGAGTCAGTCAGACTGTAGTGTTGTGGTGTTTAGGGTTAGTTACTAGTGTTTACATGGAGTCAGCAGCAGGAAGCAGTGATGACAACGCTCTTTAAAACACTTTATTACCAAACGCCCCACGCGCGTCGGGTTGTACTAAAAATGTGGTATAGAAACAGCCATTCATATCAATAAAATATTAAACAAATGATATTAAAACAGTTTACAAAATGTGTTTTCAGAAACCCGTATCTCAATATGAATACTATATTTAACATGTATGTACATTCACATTAAGTGCTGCATGGGGAAATCTTACTGTACTTAATGTACAGCAAGTGCAGAGAAATGAAATATGAAACTCATTCATTAAGACTTGTAGATAATACACTGACTACACCAAGGCAGTCCAACAAGAAATCAGACAAGGTGGTTTGTCATCCTTCCAGACATCTTGGCACACAGACCGCTGTCCTTGAACAAGAGATAGTCTTTGAGTCTGAGTGGCAGGTGGACAGAGTTCATGACACAGGGGTCAGCCAGTCTCCTCGGGGTCAGCCGTCTCCTGATCGTGAGTCTGCACCAGTGGGACAGAGAGCGGGGGTTACCTGGGAGAGAGAGGGGAGAGAGAGAGCGGGGTTACCTGGGAGAGAGAGGGGAGAGAGGGGGGGTTACCTGGGAGAGAGAGCAGAGAGAGGGGAGAGAGAGGGGGTTACCTGGGAGAGAGAGGGGAGAGAGAGAGCGGGGTTACCTGGGAGAGAGAGGACAGAGAGAGAGGGGGTTACCTGGGAGAGAGAGGAGAGAGAGGGGAGAGAGAGGGGGTTACCTGGGAGAGAGAGCAGAGAGAGGGGAGAGAGAGGGGGTTACCTGGGAGAGAGAGGGGAGAGAGAGGGGGTTACCTGGGAGAGAGAGCAGAGAGAGGGGAGAGAGAGGGGGTTACCTGGGAGAGAGAGGGGAGAGAGAGAGCGGGGTTACCTGGGAGAGAGAGGACAGAGAGAGAGCGGGGTTACCTGGGAGAGAGAGGACAGAGAGAGAGCGGGGTTACCTGGGAGAGAGAGGGGAGAGAGAGGGGTTACCTGGGAGAGAGAGGACAGAGAGGAGAGAGAGCGGGGGTTACCTGCGAGAGAGAGGACAGAGAGGAGAGAGAGCAGGGGTTACCTGGGAGAGAGAGGACAGAGAGAGAGCGGGGTTACCTGGGAGAGAGAGGACAGAGAGAGAGCGGGGTTACCTGGGAGAGAGAGGACAGAGAGAGAGCGGGGTTACCTGGGAGAGAGAGGACAGAGAGGGAGCGGGGTTACCTGGGAGAGAGAGGACAGAGAGGAGAGAGAGCGGGGGTTACCTGCGAGAGAGAGGACAGAGAGGAGAGAGAGCAGGGGTTACCTGCGAGAGAGAGGACAGAGAGGAGAGAGAGCAGGGGTTACCTGGGAGAGAGAGGACAGAGAGGACAGAGAGAGGGGGTTACCTGGGAGAGAGAGGACAGAGAGGAGAGAGAGCAGGGTTACCTGGGAGAGAGAGAGGAGAGAGAGCAGGGGTTACCTGGGAGAGAGAGGACAGAGAGGAGAGAGAGCGGGGGTTACCTGCGAGAGAGAGGGGAGAGAGGACAGAGAGAGGGGGGGTTACCTGGGAGAGAGAGGACAGAGAGGACAGAGAGAGGGGGTTACCTGCGAGAGAGAGGAGAGAGAGCGGGGGTTACCTGCGAGAGAGAGGAGAGAGAGGACAGAGAGAGGGGGTTACCTGGGAGAGAGAGAGGAGAGAGAGCAGGGGTTACCTGGGAGAGAGAGGAGAGCGGGGAGTCAGGCGCTGAACAACTACTGTCACATGATCAAGCACTATTTGTCTATTTATGCAAATGTATGTAAATTATAGCTATTTTATTGCACTGCTTTTAGTCTGTGTACACTTTTTGCATCGCTCATATTCTGTCTCTTCTTATACTCATTTTATGTCTGCACTTTATGCATCGCTTTTATTTACTCAGAAACCTGTTAATAGTCTTTTATAGATTGTAACGTCAGAAATCTATTATAATCGATGTCAAGTGTGGAAAGGCGAAAGTGTGCTTTTCATGTTGTCAGAAATCTATTGCGATATTTTTTTAAATGGATTTTAATGACAGAAATCTATAAAAAGAAAGACAAAAAATCCGGGAGGTTTTTAATGTCAATTCTCTGAATTATGCCAATTTTATGCTCATTTTATGCTAAGTATGTCTATTTTGTGTCTACATTGGGCTGCAATTATTGTATGAAAGGTGCTCTACAAATAAAGTGTATTAATATTATTATTATTACGGTCCAGTTAACCCTGAAATCTACTCCACAGTACAGTACCACGGTCCAGTTAACCAGGAAACAGAGAGAAGGAGCGGTAACCAGGAAACAGAGAGAAGGAGCGGTAACCAGGAAACAGAGAGAAGGAGCGGTAACCAGGAAACAGAGCGAAGGAGCGGTAACCAGGAAACAGAGAGAAGGAGCGGTAACCAGGAAACAGAGAGAAGGAGCGGTAACCAGGAAACAGAGAGAAGGAGCGGTAACCAGGAAACAGAGCGAAGGAGCGGTAACCAGGAAACAGAGAGAAGGAGCGGTAACCAGGAAACAGAGAGAAGGAGCGGTAACCAGGAAACAGAGATAAGGAGCGGTAACCAGGAAACAGAGAGAAGGAGCGGTAACCAGGAAACAGAGATAAGGAGCGGTAACCAGGAAACAGAGAGAAGGAGCGGTAACCAGGAAACAGAGAGAAGGAGCGGTAACCAGGAAACAGAGAGAAGGGGCGGTAACCAGGAAACAGAGAGAAGGAGCGGTAACCAGGAAACAGAGAGAAGGAGCGGTAACCAGGAAACAGAGAGAAGGGGCGGTAACCAGGAAACAGAGAGAAGGAGCGGTAACCAGGAAACAGAGCGAAGGAGCGGTAACCAGGAAACAGAGAGAAGGAGCGGTAACCAGGAAACAGAGAGAAGGAGCGGTAACCAGGAAACAGAGAGAAGGAGCGGTAACCAGGAAACAGAGAGAAGGAGCGGTAACCAGGAAACAGAGCGAAGGAGCGGTAACCAGGAAACAGAGAGAAGGAGCGGTAACCAGGAAACAGAGAGAAGGAGCGGTAACCAGGAAACAGAGAGAAGGGGCGGTAACCAGGAAACAGAGAGAAGGAGCGGTAACCAGGAAACAGAGCGAAGGAGCGGTAACCAGGAAACAGAGAGAAGGAGCGGTAACCAGGAAACAGAGAGAAGGAGCGGTAACCAGGAAACAGAGCGAAGGAGCGGTAACCAGGAAACAGAGAGAAGGAGCGGTAACCAGGAAACAGAGAGAAGGAGCGGTCGGTCGGTAACCAGGAAACATGGCTAGTGTTACAGAATTCGGAACTCCTTTTGTTTTTAGACTCTGATATCTTGAGCTCCTTGACATTTAGCCTTTATCCTATTTTCATACCAGCGCTCGTTTCCCTATGCTTTCTCTTTTGTTGTTGTTGTTGTTGTGTAACAAGCTTGAAATAATAAACAAACCTGTTCAGCTATAAAGAATGAGAGTACTGGAACAGTGTTAAATTCAAAGTGTTGTATTAACCAAAAGGAGGATCAAAATAAATGGGGCACCCCATAGCAACGTATGGTACAACAAAAATCATCTCAAACCAATAAGAACGGTCCTGTCAGCTTTACAGTCCATTAGCCCCAACATAAATGTTACTATGTATAATGTACCGTGTATAATGTTACCCTGTATGTTACCATGTATGTTACCATGTCTAATGTTACCCTATATGTTACCATGTATGTTACCATGTATATTACCATGTATAATGTTACCATTTATAATGTTACCATGTCTAATGTTACCCTGTATGTTACCATGTATGTTACCATGTATATTACCATGTATAATGTTACCATGTCTAATGTTACCCTGTATGTTACCATGTATATTACCATGTATAATGTTACCATTTATAATGTTACCATGTCTAATGTTACCCTGTATGTTACCATGTATGTTACCATGTATGTTACCATGTATAATGTTCAGGCCTACCAGACCATGCAGCCTGCATGGTATAGCTAGTAGTGTCCAACCACACTCAAACCTTTGAGTGTCCAAAAGGTGATAAGTCCTGGATTGATCCACATCTTAGAAAAAGAAGTAATCCACTGGGAAACACCACTGTAGCTGAACTGTCCTTGGTTACTGGAGAATCTTTTAGGAGGCCTGGAAAAATCTCCCCTTCCTCTCACAATAGCAGTAAGAAAACAAAACTCCATGAGGCCATGATTCCAATCCAAGATGGCCCCCTGATGGTTAGGACCGCCCCAAACCACACCCATACCTGGAATCTTAAAGGTCAAGTGACCCAAATATGCTGACATTGGCATATCCTAACATATTGGGCCCACACTTCATTTATCAACACATTGACATATTCTTCATAAAGTAACGCATGTTACAGTTGTTCTTAGCTCTATTCTATTTACATCTTTCAAAAATGTTCTTATGTTCCCCAGTTGCTATTGCATGTACATATGTGTGTTTTATTACATGTAGATACCAACTATTTAGCCTGTTTTATTCTCCACCCACCGATCATCCATAGCAACACTACCATCACCGACATCCAAGAAGGGAGACCCCCCCTTTAACCCTAACCCTAACCCTTTGAACGGCCCTTCTAAGGTTTCTCTCCTCCACATCGCCTGGTGGTTTTTTTCCTATTGCTAGGTTTTTAGTGAGTTTTTCCTTACCTTCGCTGGGAGTGTTGCGTTTATTTATTTTACATTTATTTTGGATTTCATGATGGGTTTATTATTGTGATGTTTCTTCTTGACTTGTTTAAAGAAGACTTGTCCGGCCCATAGGGACATTGACTTGTGATTGCGGGCTTTTACAGATACATTTGATTTGATTTAGAGGACTATGAAGAAGCTTACCTACTGTGTTGAAAATGTGGGGCCACTCTTTGCATGTCTCCAGGATCCTGGTGAGTTTCCCACAGAGAGGCACATGGCTGACGTAGTCGAGGAGGATCACCACGGTGCTGCCTGCCAGGGGCCGCAGCCAGGAGACGCTGAGCAGGTCGCAGAACTGTGGAGTCAGGAGGGTCACTGGGGTCGTCAACAGGTCACTTAAAGGGGCACTTCACCAATAGAATAGAATAGAATAGAAATACTTTATTCATCCTGGGGGACATGTGGCTACAGATGGCTCACAGTAAACAGTAAACATGTCACGAATAAGAATAAATTAAAAAAAATTAAAAAATCGAGCGGCTGGGTGGCGCAGCGGACATTGCACTCGTCACCGACACAACCGGTCTCTAATCCGGCTGTCGGCGTTGCCTCCGGCTTGGGCCGGCCGCCATACTGACTCAATTGGCAGAGTTAGCGGGAGGGGAGTCGACGGGTGGTAGTCTGGTCGTTGTGAACAGCGACTCCTACAGGTCGGTCAGGGCGCCTGCACAGCAGAGACAGGAAAATGGCGGGGGGCAGTGTGAGCCTCCCACACGTTACTCCTCGCCAATGAGAGTCCGCGCTGGCAGGTGAAAAGATGTGACTGGCTGCCTCCACATGTATCGGAGGGGGCATGTGATGGGCTTCTATCCTCCCTACAACCGGCCAGTGGGGGGCACATGTGAGCAACGATCAGGACAGGGGAGGGAGAATTGGCACGAGAGGAAATTGGGATGGGAGAAAACCACAGAAAAAGGAGGAGAAAAGTAGATAAAAAATATATATAAAATCTAAAATATACAGAAATATACAGTAAGTGTACAGTAAAAAAGTGTAAAATTGTACAATGTTGGTTTAAAAGTAAAAGTAAAAGTCCAGGTAGATAGTACTGCCACCCTGTGCTCAGTGATGCAGTGAGGCACAGTGGTGCGTTCTAAAGTCTGATGGCTGTTGGAATGAAGGACTTCCTGTGTCGCTCAGTGTTGCATCTTGGGAGTGTTAAGTCTAACACTGAACATGCTCCTTCTATCAGCCAAGTCTTCCAAAATAAACAATGTTGATTTAATTTGCACATAATCTCACACACATCCATGAATGCTAAACGGTTTTGCACACATTGATTTGGTTTGACAGTTAATTGTAAATGAGTTTGAATATGGCCACCAGTGATGTCATTGGGTGCAGGGCTGGCTCTGACCAATTGGCTGCCCTAGGCAGGATTTTATCTGGCGCCCCCTTGCATCACAGTTTATTCACTACCAATAATATTATACTGTAGAATATCCTGTTAACGTTCAAAAGCACTTATATGGTCCGTCCATCACTTCGCCCCGTCTGTCGGCCTAACGCTGTATTTTTGACACATCGTTGAATCTTGAATGGCCGCAGTTCGATTGACACAACCTACTCAACCTATCACGTGCTTCCAGTCTCGGGTTACAAGGCCGAACAGCGAACAACCAATGAGCGTCGGTTTCGGACAAGTTGCCACGGTATGATTGACCATTTTTGTAGCCAATGAAATTCTGGAGCTAATGGTATATATTACGTGAGGGCTGTTCTGTTCCACACGGTGAAGGGAGAGAAGAAGACGAAGAAGTTGTTTGTTCGGAGAATTTCTCACTCGCTGTCCAAATGAATGAGCCGTTGTAAAACACTCCTTTTCCATGGGATTGTTATAAACGTTGGACTTGTACTATAGATAAGACTTCAGTATTTCGAAATAACTAGTAGTATTAGTAAACATTACAATTTTTTTTTTAATGTTGTTGTTGTCCCCTCTGGGTGGTGGCGCCCTTAGCATTTGCCTATACTGCCTATGCCTAGAACCGGCCCTGATTGGGGACATTGAATCCCTGTGTTAATTACAGCTCAATGAAAGGAAGTCCCTGTAAGACAAGGTATTGCTACTTTTTCATCTATATAATTTCATAGTGCTGTAATTAACACAACACAATGATTCAATGTCCCTGATAACATCACTGACTGGTGGCCATATTTAAACTAATTTACTCTCAATAACTAAATGAATATGTGCAAAACTGTTTAGAGTTTTTGGATGTGTGCAGTGTTGGGCAAGTTACTTTTAAAAAGTAACTAGTTACAGTTACTAGTTACTTCTTCCAAAAAGTAACTAAATTACTTACTCAGTTACAAATTATAAAAGTAACTAGTTACTTCAGAAAGTAACTATTGCGTTACTTTCAAGTAAATTTTTTACATAAACAACATACACAAATCTAAACTATTTTAATGTTGCTGTGGGACAAAGTGAGACTAGCCTCCAATCAAATGCCATGTATGTAGATATTATAATTACTATGTTTATATAGTGGATCATACAAATACAAACACAATAGATGTTTTTGAACTTTTGATATGTATTGCCCCTCAACAGGCCACAACTGGGCAACATTAAATGATGCTTGTTACAACTCTCCTAAAGCATCCAACGCGGTACCGTCCAATGGCGCACTGTTTTTTATTTTCGGCACTATTTTCTCATTTTTAGGCGGAGGGACACCATTTTTTGTGGCCATATTACGAACACCGGCCCCCACACACACAGCAAGTATCAATCCGCAGCTCTGACCAGAAGTCTATAAAAAAACCTGTCAGCGATTGTGAAGATGATTGTTAGGATAGCGGTTCAACATCTGGGATTGGAAGGTCTGGACTGGGAGGTGGTGTGTGAAGAGTTGGCTGAGGGGGCTGCGAGGGACAGGGCTGCGAGGGACAAAGCAGCCCAGGATAAGATAGCAGGGGGCAAGGTGGGTCCCGCGGAGGGGGGCTCAGACAGGAAGTAGCAGCAGTAGCTGCACTCCAATGGACAATGTAGGTGATGACGGGGTCCAGTAGAAGAAGAAAAAGAAGGTGAAGAAGGAGAAGAAGGAGAAGAAGAAGAGCCCATAAAAAGAATTGCGGAGGGCAGTAATACGCCTCGATGCGTCTACTCTGCCGGAAATTCAAATAAGAAGAAGAAGAAGAAGCTCCCGTTTTCCAAACTTTCCTCCAGAGCGAGCGGTCGCACAATGAATTTTCTCCGGGGATTCTGCGCCTGCCTGTACATTTCGAAACGACCGTGTAAGTACTGTGTTTACTAATCTGTTGAACTTCTTATAGCATTCGTTAACTTTTATGACCGTCTATAGTGTTTGTGAGATGTTTTTACAGAGATTCTGGTCATATTTTCCATCAAAAATCTTGTTTTGAAATCTACCGTGTGCGACTAGCAATTTCCCCCCAGGGAGAGTTACCTGTGAGTTGGCTAACATTCAGCGCTAGCTGCAGGCTAACGGCAACACAGTTGTCGTATTTATTTCGCAAATGCAGTGTTTTCAAATAAGCCACATTGCTGTATTTAGTGTATTCATTAGTGGGTCATATTCCTATATGTAACATATCTCATTTTATCAACTTAGAATTGACGGCAGTGTCTAGATGCTGGAACTAGCTCCCATGCTAATAGCACCGGCTGAGATCCAGGAAGAGCGCCGTCATTCCCCTACCCAGGACAAAACGTTCAAGAAGGGCGAGGTTCTAGAAGGAAGACAAGGCTCTATGAAGATAATGGGGTAAGTTTGAAGAAAATTTTTAACACACACATGAACGTTTTATAATTATCATCACAATATGTAAATAATTTTTATTTTTATTTTTTTTGTCAAATCTAGTTTCATTAATTAATTAATAACTTTTGAACAATAGATACTATTTCTAATCTGTCAGCTGTTCTATATTACCAACAAGATTGTCTACATTCCATTCAAGATACATAAATCTGATTTAAGCAAGGAAAGTGTAATTTAATACATTTTTATCTTCCAAGTTTAATTTCAACAAGTTCAAGTGCAACTACATATGAACCATAATAATAAAAATTATGATGATAATCATACACTTATTTTATATCATTGGAAAGCCCTAGTTGTTAGCTTTAAAATGGCACCAAATATGAGGTACTTTGAAATACCCAGTAACTAATAATCTATCACAAACCAATACAATATCATGTTCAGGGATTTCCTAAATACAAGAAAGCTCTGGAAGAGTTAAGCACTATACCAAAAATAAATAACGAATATATGCTGATTGATTGAACATTTTAATTAACAGATTGCAGAATGGGTACAGTACAGTACAGCTCAATACACACAATTGTTAAGGGGATGCAGACCAGAGAGACTTTCGTCTTGTTTACATCAGGGTCCCCCATTTTCAATTCATGACATTTATGACATACACAACATACAGATATAAGAATCTAATCTAATCATCTAAACAAATCTAATCATGACATTTAAGACACGCATGACATACAGATAAATATATATCTCTGACTCTGAGCACCTGAAGACTGTGCTATTAAACCAGGAAGTGCAGCACTATGTCAGCAGAGTAGAGCCTCCACTACTGTAGTGCCCTGCGCTGCAACACAACTAACACAAGAGTGAACAAAAAACGCTCATGGACCCGCAGTCTGTCGTTGACTGCTCGCTTGTGTTGTTCGTTGGATTAGTTTTAATAACGGTAACGGCGTTATTAAGATTGGAAGAGTAATCTTACTTGTTACTGAAAAAACTAACGCCGTTATTCCCATCACTGGATGTCACAGTATGATGTCATAATCAAACATTCTAGAACATTTGTGATGTCACAGTATGATGTCATAATAGACATTCTAGAACATTTGTGATGTCACAGTATGATGTCATAATCAAACATTCTAGAACATTTGTGATGTCACAGTATGATGTCATAATAGAACATTCTAGAACATTTGTGATGTCACAGTATGATGTCATAATAGAACATTCTAGAACATTTGTGTAGAGTATATATTCAACAATTCTCTCAGAAGGGCTCAGATCTCAGAAGACAAGTGAAAATCTCACTTGTTTCCGGCTATTTGTCTGTAAACTTGAATATATTCTGTAGATACAATTTAAAATCCCCACATGGAAAAGGAAACAATGTCCTGTACAATCCTTAATGAGCTGCCTCTGGAGGGAAGGCTCTGTGATGTGGTTATTAAAGTCAAGAGCACTGAGTTTAATGCCCACAAGGCCCTCCTGTGTGACTGCAGTGACTATTTCAGGTAAGTTTAGCTTGGTTCAGGTTAGCTTGGTTCAGGTTAGCTTGGTTCAGCTTAGCTTGGTTCAGGTTAGCTTGGTTCAGGTTAGCTTCAGGTTAGCTAGTAAACAGATACCATACTGTACTTTTACTGTAAACAGATACTATACTGTACTTCTACTACTGTACAGATATATGCTGTACTTCTACTGTAAACAGATACTATACTGTACTTATACTGTAAAAAGATACCATACTGTACTTTTACTGTAAACAGATACTATACTGTACTTCTACTACTGTAAACAGATATATGCTGTACTTCTACTGTAAACAGATACTATACTGTACTTCTACTGTAAAAAGATACTATACTGCACTTCTACTGTAAACAGATACTATACTGTACTTCTACTGTAAAAATATACTATACTGCACTTCTACTGTAAACATATACTATACTGTACTTCTACTGTAAACAGATTATACTGTACTTATACTGTAAACAGATACTATACTGTACTTCTACTGTAAACAGATACTATACTGTACTTCTACTGTAAAAATATACTATACTTCTACTGTGCTAAGACCCTATACTTCTACAATGAACATATATTACTACACAGGACAGAATGTTGCTTACTGTTTACTCATCAGATATCTCTATACTCTGTGTCCCACAGAGCCCTCTTCACTCGCTGGAGCGACTCAGAGAAAGCAGTCTACACTATCCCTGGGGTGTCCCCGGGTATGATGCAGCTCATCATAGAGTACTCCTACACACGCTTTGTGCCGGTGACAGCAGAGAACGTGGCAGAGCTTCTGGTGGCTGCAGACCAGCTTCGCGTCACTGGCATAGTAGGAGCGTGCTCTGACTTCCTAGAAGGCCAGCTGTCTCTGGAAAACTGTGTCGGCATCTGGAGGTTCGTGGACATCTACTGCTGCCCTGACCTGAGGCGCAAGGCCCATCTCTTCATTGTGTGCCACTTTGAGGAGATGTTGCACGTCTCACAGGAGTTTGTGGAGCTGTCCCTGCAGCAACTGGTGGACATCATCGAGAGGGATGATCTGAACGTGAAGAGCGAGGAGACGGTGTTCGAGGCCGTCCTCCGTTGGATCGACCACTCCCGTGAGGAGCGTAAAACACACATCCCTTTGCTGCTGCCCAAGGTAACTAATTGTATTACTGTGCATTACATTAAGGGGAGACCACCCAGGGGGAGAAAAAAAAATAAAGGATGAAATCATTTGCAAACATCTTAATTGTTTAGAATAGTCAAAAAAAGAAGGTAGCATAATTTTATTACCCAAACAGGGGCGTGGTCTATTCAAAATGGCCCCTTTTTGCATGTTACCCCAAACAGAATTTAGAAAAAATGTATGATATATAGATATTTTCTCATGGTTTTTCATGTTACTATATTAAATACGGAACTTTTTGCTAGAGGATTTTTTGATATGCCACCCGAACAGGAATTTATGACCTTTTATGACCCCCTAGTCATACATTTTTTTTTGCATTCATCTTTTGTATAAAATGTTCTAAAAATCTGGATGAGTGATATATCAAAAAATCCTCTAGCAGAAAGTTGTGGTATATGGATAGGAGGAAACGTGGCCAGTTTGGTGTGTGGAGGTACTAGAGAAATTGAGATTTTTTGTTTTATCTGTAATACAAACTCATAAAATCTCGTTGAGAAAAACGCCTTTAAAGTTTTGTATTGTCTGTAAATCAGGCTATGTATGACATATCAACAAACCATTTGGCACAAAGAAGCAGGATATAGATATGAATAAAGGTGGAACGTTTGGTGTGTGTAGATGCTAGGGAAATGGTACATGTCTACCCTTTGGGAAAACGCCTTCAAAGTTCTGTATTGTAAAATGCCATACATTCTTTTTTTAAACCGCTATTTACAAACACAACACCCAATCAAACCATTAGTAATAGACAACCTAAACACATGCCTGATAACTGAATAACATAATAATAATAATGATGTAGTAGTAGTAACAGTTTAGTAACAAACAACACAACCGCACTTTCAAAACTTCACGACGAGGTAAACAAACAACAGATAGCTAGCGTTGACGCTGCCATTGTGGTTCTGGGCGATTTCAACAGCGCGCATCTTAAAAAGGTGTTGCCGAATTTCTATCAGCATGTGACCTGTCCCACCAGAGGCGAGAACATATTAGACCATGTATACTCGCAATTTAAGAATGGGTACAAGTCACAGGCTCTTAGCCCATTCGGTAAGTCCGATCACGCCGCCATATTTCTTTTGCCAAAGTACAAACAAAGTCTCAAGCGAACGCCGGTGGTCTCGCGAGAGGTTAAGCATTGGACCGTGACGTCAGAGGAGTCACTCCAAGCTGCACTTGAATGCACAGACTGGAGTGTATTCCGTGATAACACAGCCAATATTAACGAATACACTGAAACGGTGCTTGACTATGTCTGTACTCTGGTAGAAGAAACAATCCCCTCCACCACAATTAAAATCTACCCAAATCAAAAGCCCTGGGTAGACAAATCCGTCCGTGAGGCTCTGAAAGTGCGCACATCAGCATACAACACCGGGCTGGTGACAGGCAACATGGAAGAACACAAGATGGCAAGATACAACGTCAGGAGAGCAGTAATAGAGGCAAAACGGCGCTACAGGGATGACTCTAGAGGCATGTGGCAGGGCCTCAGAACAATGACAGATTACAAAGGCACCTCCCTCAAACTGAACAGTGACATCTCCTTAGCAAATGATCTCAATTCCTTCTATGCGAGGTTTGAGGCTGTGAATAAAAACACCAGCCTACAAACCATGGCAATGGGGGGGGGGGGGGGGGGTCTGCTGATGGAGAATCAGTGTTCAGGGTAACAGAGCATGAGGTGAGACGGATCTTTAAAAAAGTGAATATCAGGAAGGCAGCAGGACCGGACGGCATCCCCGGCCGCATCCTAAAAGTCTGTGCCGACCAACTGGCCCCGGTATTCACTGACATCTTCAACCTGTCCCTGGAACAGGCTGTCATCCCCACCTGTCTGAAGAAGTCCACCATCATCCCTGTACCCAAAAAATCTACGCCCGCTTGCCTCAACGACTACCGCCCTGTAGCCCTCACCTCCATAGCCATGAAGTGCTTTGAGAAGCTAGTGAAGGGCTACATCTGTTCCTCCCTCCCCATCAACCTGGACCCTCTGCAATTTGCATATCGCCCCAACAGGTCCACGGAGGACGCCATAGCCCATGTGCTGCACACAGCAGCATCACACCTGGACAAGAGGCAGGGGAACTATGTGAGAATGCTGTTCATCGACTACAGCTCAGCATTCAATACCATAGTCCCCTCCAAACTCATAGCCAAGCTCAGGGACCTGGGCTTGAACTATGACCTCTGCCAGTGGGTCTTGGACTTCCTGACGGGCAGACCCCAGGTGGTAAGAGCAGGCAACTGCACCTCCTCATCCATCACGCTCAACATAGGGGCCCCCCAGGGCTGTGTTCTGAGCCCCCTCCTCTACTCCCTGTACACACATGACTGCGTAGCACAGCGGAACAACAACACCATCATCAAATTTGCTGATGACACAGTAGTGGTGGGCCTGATCTCTGCCAACGACGAAAGGGCCTACCTGGAAGAGGTAGAGAATCTGTCACAGTGGTGTCAGGAGAACTGCCTCTCCCTGAACGTCAGCAAAACAAAAGAGATGATTGTGGAGGTCGGGGGTCAAGGACTACAGCCCCCTCAGCATCGACGGGGCACCGGTTGAGAGAGTGAACAGTTTCAAGTACCTCGGAGCCCACATATCCGAGGATTTGACATGGACCACACACATTGACAGTGTTGTGAAGAAGGCACGACAACGCCTCTACTTCCTCAGGCGCCTAAGGAAGTTCCAAGTCAGTCAGAAGATCCTTAGGAACTTCTACTCATGTACAATAGAGAGCATCCTGACTGGCAACATCACCTCCTGGTTTGGGAATAGCACTGCACAAGACCGTAGCAGACTACAAAGAGTGACACGTTCAGCCGAACGCACAATTGGAGGGGGGCTTCCCACCCTCCAGAACATTTACAACAAGCGGTGCAGCGGTTAGGTGGCCGAGCGGAGATTGCGTTCGTCACCAACCCCGGAGCTGTGAGCTGGATTCGCCTGTTCGAATCCAGCTCACAGCTCCGGGGTTGTCACCAGCTTGGCTGGCCGTCTGCACTAATACAATTGGCTGTATTAGAGGGTGGGAGAAGCTGGCGGGGTGGGTCCGGGTCATTGGAAACAGCGACTCCTACAGTTCGGTCGGTGCGCCTGCTAAGCGCGGATAGGACTCGAGGGGGATAGTGTGGTCCTCCCACACGCTACGCCCCCTCGATAAGAATCCGCGCTGCCAGGTGAAAAGAAGCGGTGATTGGCTGGACGTGTGTCGGAGGAAGCACGTGGTAGCCTCCACTCTCCCAGATGATCTGACTGTGGGGGGTAAGTGCGCAGCGACCAGGAAGGGACTGGGAATTGGCATACGACTAACATTGGGATGGGAGAAAATCGGAGGAAAAATGGAGGGGGAAAAAGAAAAAAAAAAAAAAAAAAAAAAAAAGCGGTGCAAGGGGAAGGCTAAGAGAATTATTAAGGACTCGAGCCACCCGAACAACTGCCTCTTTGAACTGCTGCGGTCAGGCAAGCGATACCGGAGTCTTAAGGCGAGCACAGAAAGACTCAGAAGAAGCTTCTATCCCCAGGCCATCAGGCTGCTAAACGAACAATAAACACTATGCAACAACCATCAAATGCACACAGCACACACACCCACACGCACACACTCACTTAAACAAACAACACACTGCAGCACCCACTCTCCACACTTTAGATCACACAAACACACTTTATATCTATTGATAAAGGATTTGCACTACAACTCGTACACCTACTGTAAATTGTACCTAAATTGCACCTCATCCCATTTCTGCCTTGCACTATATAGTATTGTATATTAGTACACTGCACAGTATTGTATATTATATGGTAACTCAGTTACGTCTATTCTGCATCGAACACTGTACATATGTCTATACTGAACACTGTGACCTCATTTTTTTTTACTTCTAATTTACATGCTATACTATGTTATTTTATTTCATACTTATCTTGTCTTGCACAGTCTCTGGAGCGTAACAGTAAGAAGCATTTTGTATAAAAGTATTCTGTACTTCTGTATGACAACTATTAAAGAAACTTGAAACTTGAACCGATTACTGTACCCCCTAATAGGCAAAATAAATCCTCCTCCAAAGGCTGGACCAACTGGGTGTTGAGGGCACAGCACTTGGCTGGTTCTCCTCCTACCTCACAGACAGACACCAATTCATCTCCCTCTCCGGCCACACCTCCTCCCCCTCCCCAGTCACACAGGGGGTCCCCCAAGGCTCAGTACTGCTCTTCATCTGCTACATTCTCCCCCTTGGTCACATCATCCGTAAATACCACCTCAACTTCCACTGCTACGCTGATGACACCCAAATCTACATCAGTACACAATCCCCCCACAGCCCACCCCTCAGTCACATCGAATCCTGCATTACCGAACTCCAAACTTGGATGACTCACAACTTCCTCAAACTGAACAGTGACAAGACTGAACTTCTGATTATTGGCACCAAAACCACCCTCACCAGATCCGGACCCATCACACTCACCATCAACGACTCCACCATCACTCCCTCCCCCCTAGTCCGAAACCTTGGTGTCCTCCTTGACCCCACCCTCTCATTTGACCCCCACGTCCGCTCAATCGTAAAAATATCCTACTTTCACCTCCGCAACATTGCAAAAATCCGTCACTGCCTCTCCCCCCCTGCTGCTGAATCCCTCATTCACGCCTTCATCTCCTCCCGCCTGGACTATTGCAACTCCCTCCTCACTGGTATCACCTCCCGCTCCCTCCATAAACTGCAAATGGTCCAAAATTCTGCCGCCCGCCTCCTCGCTAACACCCGGTCCCACGAACACATCACTCCTGTCCTCCACTCCCTCCACTGGCTCCCGATCAAACACTGCATAAACTTTAAAACACTACTCCTCACCTTCAAAGCCCTCCACAGCCTGCCCCCCCCCCCTACCTGACTGATCTCCTTCTTCCCTACCGCCCCACCCGTTCCCTCCGGTCCTCCTCCACTGCCTCCCTCACTGTCCAGACATCCAAGCTTAAAAACTTTGGAGATCGGGCCTTCTCTCGTACTGCACCCCGACTCTGGAACTCCCTCCCCCAGTCCATCAGAGACTGCCCTACACTCTCCACCTTCAAAGCTCGCCTCAAAACCCACCTGTTCTCCCTTGCCTTCAATCCCCCCACCCATAAACCCCCCCCCTCCAACCTGATTGATGTCTCTCTCCAGTCTTTTTGTGCCATCATGCTGTCTTCCCTGTTCCCCCCATGGTCTCATGTTCCTTTTTTTTTTTGTTTCTTT
>NC_140182.1:1493848-1538582 GCF_963971535.1 Notolepis coatsorum
AGCCCAGGATTCTCTGGACAAGCGGATGCTTCTCTGTCCCGTGCAGGCTCCATGTTTCATATACAAATGAGAGTATACCCTAACGAGGAAATGTGGGCATGGATGTTCGTTATCGGAAGATCCATGTTCAAGTCGGCTGCAGCTCAGATGGGACTTGTGCTGGCTCCGCCGGATGTCTGGTAAAATCACCGTTAAAGGATGAGGAGGGTTTCAGACGGCGGCCTGTCTGAAGTGTGGCTTGTTATGTCGTTTTGTACAGTTCAGGTGATAGCTGCTTAGCTTGTGTGCTAGGTGTGGCCTACCTGTTAGCCAGTCAGCTGTTAGCTGCGGCGCTAGCCCGTTGTGTCACTAGGCTAGGAAACGTTAGCTTGGTGCTATCAGTCGAGAGCGGCTGTTAGCTTGATGCTACACTGTTGAACATTGCTATGACTATGACATGCCTTAAAACACTCTGACTACGACGTCATCTTTGACAGAGGATGTTAGTCGAACCTACACCGGGAGCCCTGCCAGCGAGGACTGCGTCAACATGGAGAACCGTAGCGGCTGGGTGGCCTCGTCGTCAACACAGGAATGCTGTGTTCAACGTCGGTGCCCTCTTAGCCAGATTGCAGTTCGCTTGGCCTGCACTCAGGGTAGGAAAGGTCCCGACCGGACCTTAAACACTTCTTCTTCCTTCCCTTCTAAATGTTTTGTAATAACGATGTTTTCCAAAACGGGTGTTGCTGCAATACATTTAGGATACGACGCGTGTTGTGTGTGAATTGTCTTGTCACTGGTATAGCTTCTCTCTCCATACAAATCGGGTTGTTGTTTTACATGTGTAAAAATGATCTGGTTAGTTGTGTTGAGAACATCATGTGTGTTCAGGTACTGTGAACTCACAACTAAGGGGGTTAATTAACCTATAAAGCTAATAAGCTATGCTTAGTGACATATGAGTGAAGAATGAATTCTTTTCTCAGCCTATAATGACAATGAACAGTGTGTTCACATATTAACAGGGTTACCTGTTCAACTTGGCCGTATCAAGGGTAAGGTAGGAGGGGTGATCCCCCCGGTTTCCCTGGGGCTTCCCCACCTTCCTTTCAGACATGTTGTTTACAATATATTGTGTCACTGTGTTTGTGGGGATACGATGTAACCCTCAGCTTAATTGCTGGGGTTGTGCTAACCGCTTGAGAAACTATATTTTCCTAAAGAAAAGATTTTTGGTCGCTTATCGTGTGTGCTTAGCAAGGCCTGTGGCCGATACATCGAGGATTCTGTATTCTCTCGTTATGAAAAATGGCGTTCCTCTGTAGCAAGAGTGTACTTGCCATTTTTTGTTGTGATAAAGGGTTGTGTGTGTCTTGTGATCTACAACTGGGTTAGGTTTGGCCACAGAAGCACATGTGTAAGTCTGGTACCGGGGCTCTTAAGGGGGCCCTCTCTATTCTGTGTTTTTTCCTTAGTAAAAATCAGATAGCAGGTTAGCACATGAGCTGTGTGAAGCTGTTAGACACTTCATGTAGCTGACTGTGACTGTGTCATGCTATTTTTTGTCATTACATCGTATCATGGGTGTGGGGTCGTAAAGGGGTGCACTGGTAATCCTTTCCTCCCCTTTTTGATGGGCAGGGGTTAAAACCGCCTGTCCTTCAAGGTTCCTGTCACGTTGCTGTTCGGCACGTTACAGGGTAAGAAGGGGGGGGGGGGCACCGCAGAAATTCCCCCGCAATAGAGTACGTCACTGTGCGCGTCTCTGTTGGTAAGACTTCCGTGAGTTGTTCAGGTCCATATGATGGATCTGTTTCAGGGAGTTGTCAGAGCTCCTCCTCACGAAGCTCCTACTCGGGCCTTCTGTGAGTTAGGACTCTCCTTCCCTGTGAGGGAGCCTCCTCAGAGTTCAGAGCCTCATCCTCAGATTGTCAAGGTGAGTGGAACTTCAAAAAGGAGTCCTGCTCTATTGTGTGTGTATTCGATTCAATTCGATTATTGAGTGTCTATGGGTTCAGTGCATCCTCCTCGGAGAGCCCTAAATTTTACATAGCTCAATGTTGCAATATATTATTTTCAATCTATGCAGCTCGCGTGGGAAGTCTCTCTGGGGATTTCCGTCTCCTCCCTATGGGAGGGTGGTGGGATGTAAAAATGTAAAAAAAGAATTACCCTCAGCTGCGTCACGAGGGATTCATGTCAGTCTGTGTTCTTTCTTTTTTGAATAAAAAGAGGAAGGTACATGAAGCACGACGGCTCCGTGTCGTTCTCCCAGGCGACTTGGAGGAACAATGTTTGGTGTCTTGCTAGACTATCCATTGATGTGTTTGGGTCTCGACGCATACATAGTGCTGGCTCGGTGTGTTTCTGTTAAAGAATCACACAGGGGCTAAGTGCGCCTTGGTTGCTTGTTAAAACAGCATTTGTATAGGGCAACTGGGATGGAGTTTTGTCTCTTCCGAGCGCCAGTTTACTAGGTTGTCTCGATGAATTCTCGTTCATATCTGGGGGATGTTAACGGAATAGATCAAAACATAGGTAGAGGGGTCTCACGCCCTTGGGGTGGGCCACTGAGCACGGTCTAAATGGGGACCGTCTGGGTGGCGCCCTCTTTTCATGTTTTAGATCGACACGCATACCTACCCCCTCTTCTGGAGTGGGCATGTCGGCGTGGTTAGGACACGGGACTGGTCTGGTCGCGCTGGTCCAGGTCAGTTAACCCGTTGTCCACCGGGGATGCAGATCTGCTGTTCTGGTACCCTGAGGGACTTGTGCTTTTTCGGGGGGAAAAATGCCGGGTCGGTCCGGGTGTCACAGGGTTAGGCGCTATGGAGACCCTTTGTTGGGTACATATTGTACTCTGCACTATCGTAATGGCTTACGGCCATACCAACCTGTACACGCCCGATCTCGTCCGATCTCGGACGCTACGCAGGTTCGGTCCTGGTTAGTACTTGGTTGGGAGACCGCCTGGGAATACCAAGTGCGGTGTGCTTAGGGCTGGTTCTCCATTATTTTCGCTCCTCTCTCACGCGTGGCGAAGAGGGGGCTGATGGGGTGGTCTTGGACCTCCTCTGGTAACCCTGTGCTTCCCGTGCCGCCGGGCCCGGTCCGAAGTAAAGTTTTGTTGATACCGTAGGCCTGGGATAACCCTTTTTTGAAAACTGAAACACTTGTACTGCGGTATAGCCAGTGTATGCCCGCAGGTGTGTTTTGGAGTTTTTTCTTGAGGGGTTATAGGAACAACCACCGTCTGTACAGAGAGGGTGGTTGATTCCCTGGTATGTTGGAGCAGAGTCAACTCCCGGGTTACCCGGTTGAGTGTGCCCCTGCACGTTCATGACGTCTGCCAATCATGTCAGCCTTCTCTGCCTCGACCCCTCTGGGTGTTTTTTTTTTAATGGAGGCTTTGTCATGCAACAACGCCAGCATACACCCCTTCCGCTGGGGGGGCTGTTTTCAGCTGACTCCTTTGGCGCCTGTCTCGTCCGCAGTGCTCCAGGCTCAGGTTACAGCCTGTTGCCTGGTTTCCCCGGTGCGCTGCCTGCTTCCGTTGGTTAACCTTTTTTGTGTGCTTACGGCGATGCTGACTGCCTGTTCTGCAGGGTCAGTGTGCCAGGCGGTGTGCTATTGGGGGGAAAGGGCCCGCTCTTGGAGGGGCCTTATCCGAATACGCTGGCGATGTGGGGGGCGGTGTCACTAAGTGACCACCTGGTGGGGTCTTGATGCCTGGCGTCATTGACCTCTCCGGGCCCCCGTTTTCCAGGGGATCCAGTCCCTTCAGTGGGTCTGGGTCTTCCTTCGCGCTCCGCTGCTACGGCCTTGCCACGGGGTTGGGTTTGCTCTTGACCCCGTGATTTCTGGGGGCAGTAACGAGGTTGTTCCTTCCGTTCGTTCCCGGGTGGCATGCGGGTTGTGCGTGTGTGTAGTCGTGGGGTCAAGCCACGGTCTGCTCACCCTGTGCGTTGAGTTGCTTGAGTGCCTCTTCGCACGGTCGGATCCGTCGCCCTCCCGTGAACCTCCAATAGGGGGGGTATCCTCCATTAGGGAGGGTCGGGGGGGGCTCGGTCCTCCCCGGTCTGATGGTTGTGGGGGGCCTCAGCGGGGTACATTTGTCGGGCTATGGCTCCCGCTCATCCCCTGTTATGCAGACAGGTGCTGAGCGAAGCCATAACGCTACAGAACGAAGGGTTATGTATATAACCCAGTTCTATGAGTTATGGTGCGCTGCGGCCCTTGATTTTTTCATTGTGGTGAAATTTGTTGGGAAGGAGATGAGTGTGTGGCCCCACCCCTGCTTATGTAGGTAAGCGGATGGGGGTGTGGCCAGATGAATGCTGGCATGTAAAGGTACCTGGTGGAATTTTTTATTCAGTGTATATACGCTGAAGTGAGATATATGCAGACAGGTGCTGAGCGCACCATAACTCACAGAACTGGGTTATATACATAACCCTTCGTTAATGTCCCCATGGGCCGGACAAGTCTTCTTTAAACTATTCAAGAAGAAACATCCCAATAAATCAAGAACAAAAAACCCACCATGAAATCCAAAATAAATGTAAAATAAAAAAATGCAACACTCCCAGACATACCCCAGCGAAGGTAAGGAAAAACCTAGCAATAGGAAAAAAGCACCACATGCGATGTGGAGGAGAGAAACCTTAGAAGGGCCGTTCAAGGGGGGATCTCCCTTCTTAGATGTCGGTGATAATAGTGTTGCTATGGATGGGTGGAGAATAAAAAAGGTGAATAGTTGGTATGTATGTACATATTAGGGCTGTCCCCGACTAAGGATTTGATGGTCGACTATGATTGGCCAAAATTTGCCGTTAGTTGACTATTGGTCGACAACATTTTTTTTTCTTAAATTTTTTTATCACACAACAAGAGTGAACAAAAAACGCTGTCTCACGCTGACTGCTCGCTTGTGTTGTTCCGTTGGATTCGTTTTGGATTATTTGGGCTCAAAACGTACACTACAGGGACCCGCGGTCTCACGCTGACTGAGTCGCTTGTGTTGTGGCTGTGTGTCAGACTCTGGAGGCACCCGCCCACCTCTACCTCTGATTGGCTTACCATGACATTTTACTCAACCTCAGCCAATCGTCAGCATGTTTGTGCTTGTCTGGCGCACTGCCCACTAAACAAGGAAGGACAGTAGCCTCTCAGCGCAGAGATCTGTCTGATGAAAGAAACAGGTTCATTCATAACGCGCCGCATTTTTTTGCAGTAACGGTAACGGCATTATTAAGATTGGAAGAGTAATCCGTTAGATTACTCGTTACTGAAAAAACTAACGCCGTTAGTAACGCCGTTACTTATAGCGCCGTTATTCCCATCACTGGATGTGTGTGACAATTATACTTTTTGGTGAAGTGTCCCTTTAAAGCTGGATCTTGACTTTGTAGTAAATGTACAAACTGGGCTAGATCCACAGAGAATGGATTGCACGGAGCAAGTTGCACCCTTACTTACAATTCATTATGAATTGAAAATGGGGGACCCTGATGTAAACAAGACGAAAGTCTTTCTCTGGTCTGCATCCCCTTAACACAGACCTGGGCATTGTAAAAGATCAATCCCGCGAAAGATTACATGATAATAAAAAAAAAAAAAAAAAAAAAAAAAAAAAAATTTTTTTTACTTTTTTATTTTCATGTCAACGTTCACACGCACAATATACGCTTACCTAGGATTTGACTTGATTCAACAACAAAGCAGTCGGGGCAAGCCGAAAACGGTCGAAAGTGTGGTTATTTGAAGTTTGGATTTCTTTTTTCACAACTGAGGTAGGTAGATTACATTTTTAGAGACTAAAGTACAGAAAAAAGGTACCGTTGGGTACCGGTATCGATTCACAGGTACCGGTACCGTATCGGTTCAAATGTGAACGGTACCCATCCCTACTGAACACACAACTGCAGGGCAAGGGCATTTTTGCTCATGAAAATGCATTGCCATGTGAAAGCCTTCATGACAAAGTTGCAATTAATTTCAAGGCAACTAGGCAGCAACAATCTCAAACACATGAAAACCCTGAAAGAAGTCAAACCATCAGCTGATCACCGGCACAGGTACTCATCCATGTTGGGAGCACTGCATGATGAATTTTCAAGGCGTTTTCAAGATTTCAAAAAGGTTGAGGATGAAATGCAGCTGGTTTCCTCTCCCTTTACCTGCAGTGTTGATAGTGCACCCACTGATGTTCAGCTTGAACTCATTGACCTGCAGTCTGATTCACTACTGAAAGAGCACTTTAAGTCAGCATCACTGCTAGAGTTCTACTCTGCTCTCAAGGAGGAGAACTTTCCAAACATGAGGAGACATGCTCAGAAGATGTTGGTTCTCTTTGGATCCACCTATATGTGAACAGACATTCTCAGTCATGACGTTTACCAAGTCCAGGTACAGATCCTCTCTCACTGATGAACATCTGGCAGCTGTGCTTCGCATCTCCACCTCAGACATGCAACCTGACTTTGATGGACTTGTTAAAGCTCAACAGAGACTGGATTTATCACACTGAATGAAAAAAGAAAAAAAAGCTGAAGAACACTAAAATGTGGAAATATAACAAGTGAAATGGGACACTTGATCTTTTTTTTCTTTTTTTTGCACAGTTCTGAAAACATTAAATGTTTAATATAGGCATGAAAAGTAAAAAAGGCGACTGGGACACTTTTCTTTACACAGTTCAGTGACATGTCTTGTTTATTTTGGCTATAAGATGATGTGATGTCTTTAGAAAGCTAAGAAAATCCTTGTTTCAATAGTATATGAAACTCAAAATAATAACTTTATTTGTATAGCACTTTTTCATACATGCCCTTTGTTATTAATGTTTCACATTTTGTTTATCATTTTGGAAATAAATAAATTTGAATAAATGATATTTTTGAAAGATAACCTCACATTTTAATTGCCAAATAATAACATACACTCTTACCAGGGGTCAAAACAATGCCATTTACTGCTTTTTATATAGAAATAAAATGTATATTATGCATAATTGAGTTTGGAATTTTGGCCCAGCCCTCCAACATATTTTCAGTTGCTCATTCGGCCCCCCGGGAAAAATAATTGCCCACCCCTGCCTTAACAATTGTGTGTATTTAGCCGTACTGTATTGTACCCATTCTGCAATCTGTTAATAAAGTTTCCTTCAATCAATCACCGTGCAGATTGATTGATTGAATGAACATTTTATTAACAGATTTCAGAATGGGTACAATACAGTACAGCTCAATACACACAATTGTTAAGGGGATGCAGACCAGAGAAAGACTTTCGTCTTGTTTACATCAGGGTCCCCAATTTTCAATTCATAATGAATTGTAAGTAAGGGTGCAACTTGCTCCGTGCAATCCATTCTTTGTGGATCTAGCCCTGACTGTAAAGTTTTAGTTAATCAGAGGAGATAGCAGTTGTATTCATTTAACCTTGAGCATGAAAACATAATGCTTTTATAAACGTACCTACTTAGACCTGTTCGATGTATACAAACATACCGTGTTCGAGCCAATCAGCAACACCAAGTGAGTCACGTGACTAAGTTGCCCCGGACCTGCGCAAGCTGCTGCGCTAAAAGAATACGATGGGGCTCTATGGAGAAACCATGGCACTCCCCTGACTAAAAGTTGTTTCAAACAAAAACGGCTGGATGTCATTTAGCCAAATCAGCACGGCTGTGAGTGTGAGTCTTTCACCTTTTACATATCTAGCTTTGGCATGGATTGTGTTACGATTGGTGGGGTAGTGAGGGAAGGCGATAAGAACTCAGTTTGCGGACAGGAATGGAGGAGGCAGAGACGGCAGGGTAACGTGTATATATATATAGACTTTACTTAGACGACGACACCTTACAAAAAGAAAACATAAATGGCACAGCCGAGCTGGCTCTAATACAAGAACAAAACTGAAGACACGAGAAAACAAAGATGAACAAAAACGGAATACTAATCTACTTACAACTCTCAAGACAAACACAGCAAGGGGCGGTCAGGTGGCGTAGCGGAGATTGCGTTCGTCACCAACCCCGGAGACGCTAGGATTAGCCTGTTCGAATCCAGCTCACAGCTCCGGGGTTGTCACCAGCTTGGCTGGCCGTTCACACTAATACAATTGGCTGTATTAGAGGGTGGGAGAAGCTGGCGGGGTGGGTCCTGGTCGTTGTAAACAGCGACTCCTACAGTTCGGTCGGGGCGCCTGCTAAGCGCGGATAGGATCTAAGTGGGATATTGTGATCCTTCCACACGCTACACCCTCTCAGTGAGAATCCGCGCTGCCAGGTGAAAAGAAGCGGTTGATTGGCTAGACGTGTGTCGGAGGAAGCACGTGATAGCCACCACTCTCCCAGCCCTTGGTGGGGGGTAAGTGCGCAGCGACCAGGAAGGGGATTGGGAATTGGCATAACGACTAACATTGGGATGGGAGAAAATCGGAAGAAAAAGGAGGGGGGAAAAGATAATAATAAAAAAAATTAAAAAAGACAAACACAGCAAGGCAAGGGAGAAGACAGGAGACACGACGAGCAGGGGAACACCGAGGTACTGGAGGAAATGACGCCACGAAAAGGAGAGAGAGAAACACACTAATATACACAGACTAACGATGATGAGCCACACCTGCCACAGCCAGGCAAAAACAAAGAATACAAAATCAGACCACAAAAGGAATAATCAAACCTGGACACAAAATGCAATAAGACACACAACAACCAGACAGGGAGACGACATCAAACAAAGGCAGGGATGGCCCAAGATAACAAATAAGTGGAAATTAACTCTATTGTATTTAACCAGACCAAAATGGCCGCCTGCACCATCTGGCTCATCTGGCCACTAGAGGGAGGTAGGAGACCAGGTAGGAGACCACTGTCAGGAGGTAGGGAATGTCCAATGTCTTTATCATAACAGGCCCACCAAGGGCTGGGCCTGGGGTCGTTACAGGATTGATTGTTTAGAACGCTAGCATGGCTAAAAAATGCTAATATATTGTAGTCTGCCCCGGTGTTCTGACCAGGATTACGCTTCTTTCTGTCCCAGTGATGCGTGCGCACACGGAGTCTGACGTATACAGCGAACAGGTCTATATTATATATCAAATATTATTTGAAAGCAGAACGTAACAGTTTATGAGAACACAACTCACGGGAACCTTTTCATCCGGGTCCTCCGAGTCCTCCGCGTCGCTGAAGTCCTCCGCGTCCCCCCCGTGTTTACAACAGAAGCACGTGTCCGCGCTGTAGCCGCTGTTGAGCAGCAGCCGCATCATGGCCTCGTCCTGCAGGCAGTACTGCAGCGCCGTGGGGAACACCGTGTCGCTGAGAACCCTGAAGTAGCGGTTCACGTCTGCTCTGTTGGCCAGCAGCAGCTTCGCCATCTCGTACCTCCAAATCAAATCAAATGTATTTGTAAGGCCCTGACAACACACGTTAATGTCCGCATGGGCCGGACACGTCTTCTTTAAACAAGTCAAGAAGAAAACATCACAATAAGTCAAGAACAAAACAAAAACACCATGACGTTTTTTTAAATAAATGCAAAATGAACGCAACACTCCCAGACATACCCCACGCGAAGGTAAGGAAAACTCACTAAAACCTAGCAATAGGAAAAAATGCACCACAGGCAATGTGGAGGAGAGAAACCTTAGAAGGGCCGTTCAAGGGGGGATCTCCCTTGATGTCGGTGATGGTAGTGTTGCAGTAAAACAGGCGAGACAGTCGGTAAGCATGCAGTCATGTGTGGTGAGACACAGATAAGTGCATGCGATAGCAACTGAACATTTTGAAGGATTAAAGATGGAGCTGATAGCGATAGCGACTGAACATTTTGAAAGATTAAAGATGGAGCTGATAGCGATAGCGACTGAACATTTTGAAAGATTAAAGATGGAGCTGATAGCGATAGCAACTGAACATTTAGAAAGATTAAAGATGGAGCTGATAGCGATAGCGACTGAACATTTTGAAGGATTAAAGATGGAGCTGATAGTGATAGCAACTGAACATTTAGAAAGATTAAAGATGGATCTCGTACCTCCCGGCCCTCACCGCCACCAGCAGGCAGCTCAGCGGGTCCAGGTCGGGCTTCGCTCCGCACCTCAGCAGCATCTCGGCGCAGCTCACGTCTCCGTTGGCGACGGGGAAGAACAGCGGGCTTCTCCTCATGTCCGCGTAGTTCTGGGAGATGTGCGAGTCCAGGAGTGCATTGACGTCGAAGCCCTTCTGGACGAGCAGCTCCAGACACTCGACGTGGCCCCCCTCAGCCGCCAGGTGGACCGGACTCTGCCCCGACAGCCTCAGAGCCCGTCTGGTGGTGATCGGAATGAATATCCCCAGTGCCCTAATGGATCAAGTTTTTTTTATAAATAAATAATAATAATAATCATTATTTCAAAATGTCATTCTTTTTTTTATCCACTTTTTCTCCTCCTATTTTTCTTGTATTTTCCACCCATCCCAATTTTTTTGTCATTATGCCAATTCCCCCATCCCCTTCCTGGTCATTGCTCGCATGTGCCCCCCCCACTGGTCGGTCTAGGGAGCCCTGAAGTCTATCACATGCTTCCTCCGAGACATAGGAGACAGCCAGCAGCCTCTTTTCACCTGCCAGCGAGGACTCTCATTGGGTGAGTGTAACGTGTGGGAGGTGACACTACCCTCGCCATCTCAAGTTCAAGTTCAAGTTCAAGTTCTTTAATAGTTGTCATACAGAAGTACAGAATACTTTCATACAAAATGCTTCTTACTGTTACGCTCCAGAGACTGTGCTAGACAAGATAGTATCAAATAACATAATAACATAATATAGCATGAATTTAGAAGAAGAAAATGAGGTCACAGTGTTCGGTATAGACATATGTACAATGTTCTGAGTTACCATATAATATACAATACACAATACTATGCAGTGTACTAATGTACAGTACTATCTAGTGCAAAGCAGAAATGGGATGAGGTACAATTTTAGGTACAATTTACAGTAAGGTGTACGAGTTGTAGTGCAATCCTTCATCCATAAATATAAAGTGTGGGGAGTGGGTGCTACAGTGTGTTTGTTTAAAGTGGGTGTGTGCTATAAAGTGTGTGGAGTGGGTGCTACAGTGTGTTTGTTTAAAGTGAGTGTGTGCGTGTGGATGTGTGTGCTATGTGCGTTTGGTGGTTGTTGTTGTGTAGTGTTCATTCATTGTTCGTTTAGCAGCCTGATGGCCTGGGGATAGAAGCTACTTCTGAGTCGTTCTGTGCTCGCCTTGAGACTCCTGTATCGCTTGCCTGACCGCAGCAGTTCGAAGAGGCAGTTGTTCGGGTGACTGGAGTCTTTAATGATTCTCTTAGCCTTGCCCTTGCAACGCTTGTAGTAAATGTTCTGGAGGGTGGGGAGCCCCCCTCCAATTGTGCGTTCGGCTGAACGTGTCACTCTTTGTAGTCTGCTTTGGTCTTTTGCAGTGCTATTCCCAAACCAGGAGGTGATGTTGCCGGTCAAGATGCTCTCTATTGTACATGAGTAGAAGTTCTTAAGGATCTTCTGGCTGACTTGGAACTTCCTTAGGCGCCTGAGGAAGTAGAGGCGTTGTCGTGCCTTCTTCACCACACTGTTAATGTGTGTGGTCCATGTCAAGTCCTCGGATATGTAGGCTCCGAGGTACTTGAAGCTGTTGACTCTCTCAACCGGTGCCCCGTCGATGCTGAGGGGGCTGTAGTCCTTGACCCCCGACCTCCTGAAGTCCACAATCATCTCCTTTGTTTTGCTGACGTTCAGGGAGAGGCTGTTTTCCTGGCACCATCCCGCCAGGACCTTGACCTCTTCCAGGTAGGCCCTCTCGTCGTTGGCAGAGATCAGGCCCACCACCACTGTGTCGTCAGCAAATTTGACGATTGTATCTCCCTCCCTCGCTGTGCAGGCGCCCTGACCGACCTGTAGGAGTCGCTGTTTACAATGACCAGATTACCACCCATCGACTCCCCTCCCGCTGACTCTGCCAATTGAGTCAGTATGACGGGCGGCCCAAGCCGGAGGCAACGCCGACAGCCGGATTCGAGACCGGTGTCTCTCGCGTTGGTGACGAGCGCTTAGTCCGCTGTGCTACCCGGCCGCCACTTCACACGTTTCTATAATTGTTTTGTCGAAAAACCGGAACGCCTGTAGCCTGTACTTCCTGTACTTCCTGTACTTCCGTTTAGACATTTTAGGAGGCATAACAAACATTGCAACACTTGTGATTGGAGGATCAAGAAAAGGGGGGGGGCGGAGCTTGAGATAGGTCAATGGCCCCCGTAGGCTGCCCTGTGTGTGGGGAGCTGTGAGCACAGGCTGGGGGTGTTGGGGTCGTACTCACAGCTGGTGGCCCCCGTAGGCTGCCCTGTGTGTGGGGAGCTGTGAGCGCAGGTTGGGGGTGTTGGGGTCGTACTCACAGCTGGTGGCCCTCGTAGGCTGCCCTGTGTGTGGGGAGCTGTGAGCGCAGGCTGGGCGTGTTGGGGTCGTACTCACAGCTGGTGGCCCCCTGTAGGCGGCCCTGTGTGTGGGGAGCTGTGAGCGCAGGCTGGGGGTGTTGGGGCTGTACTCACAGCTGGTGGCCCCCGTAGGCTGCCCTGTGTGTGGGGAGCTGTGAGCGCAGGCTGGGGGTGTTGGGGTCGTACTCACAGCTGGTGGCCCCCGTAGGCTGCCCTGTGTGTGGGGAGCTGTGAGCGCAGGTTGGGCGTGTTGGGGTCGTACTCACAGCTGGTGGCCCTGTGTGTGGGGAGCTGTGAGCGCAGGTTGGGGGTGTTGGGGTCGTACTCACAGCTGGTGGCCCCCTGTAGGCTGCCCTGTGTATGGGGAGCTGTGAGCGCAGGCTGGGGGTGTTGGGGTCTTACTCACAGCTGGTGGCCCCCGTAGGCGGCCCTGTGTGTGGGGAGCTGTGAGCGCAGGCTGGGGGTGTTGGGGTCGTACTCACAGCTGGTGGCCCTCGTAGGCGGCCCTGTGTATGGGGAGCTGTGAGCGCAGGTTGGGGGTGTTGGGGTTGGCTCCGTGCTGCAGGAGGATCTCTATACAGTCTGGGTTCCCGATCCCCGCAGCGTCGTACAGCACACTGTCCCCGTTGGGCGCCTGGGCGTTCACGTCAGCACCTGCATGGAGACACAGGAGACCATGTGGTATAATTTCAGTCTCAAACTGCTATGAGTCTTGATTAAAGGTCCCCAAGGTCGACCGCTACGGGGAGAACTGAACTGTAAGACCAGTGCACACACCCTAGAAAGATTCACTCTGTTAAATATACATAAGAGTTCTGTTTTTCCCCCAAATAGTTAGTTAAGCTACATGTGTTCTAGAAGTAATTATAAAATGGCAAAGCTAAAGATAAGAATCCAATTAGCTTCTATAAAGTAAGCAAAACTAATAATAGTGGGACCAAAAGGGTCAGGTAAATCTATGAGACATACTGAAGGGTCTCTTCTGTACACAGGATGGGTTTCGGCAGGCCTGAGTGATTAAATTAGCATACAGTCTTAAAGTAAATACATCTTCTCCTCTCCCCCACGTTGGAACCAGTAAAACAATAAAGAACTGGGTTTCTAGATGGCTAAAGTTAGCATTTGAATAGAGTAGTCTGTTTACCAAGCCAAAGTAGAACAAAAGACACGGCCCTCAGGCACTCAAACTGATACTAAAACAGGACATGCTAGAGATGCAGCTGTCCTCCAGGAAGAATCCTCCTTTCTCACCTCCTTGTCAAACGGGGAGAGGGGGAAGAGGGATTCTGAATGGACTAAAAACTATGCATTTAGTGTGTAACCATCCCCAAAACTAATATTAATTCAGTTGGAAAACTAGTCTCAATAGTTATAAAATAGTGTATTGCTTAAGATAAGACTAAACCAGACCCTTATCCACCATTGCAAAGTATAATTAAGCCAGTAATATAGGTAAAATAGAAGATTAAGGTAGCAAAATAGGTGTAACATACTTAGAAAACTGAACTAACTTCAAAGATAAGGTTATAGACTATTTATAAATGCAACAGTTTGTTTTAAAACCAACAAACAGGTCTAATTTGGTATCTAGAAGCCCATCGAAATCAGGAAAAGACTTGAATTCACTGTATAGGTCCAGTGATAACTAATCTCTAATTCTTCAGTTAGTAAAATCTAATACTGTACCTTTAAACGTTAAACTTTAGAAAGGTAACTCTTTTCCTTAAAAATAGAGTGCCTTGCCCCTTTAAGAATCAAGATGGCCGCCGACTCTAATCCAAAATGGCCGCTGTGAGCTTTAGCCAATCAGAATTTAGAGACCCGCCCCCTGACGAATCAGGTCGACGTTCGCTCAGGGGCGGGATTTAGCCTTTAAAAACCGGCTGCATCGAGGGAGACAGAAAGGAAGCTTGTGAACCTTGTATGCACCAGCCGGACGGAGAGAGGACTGCTTGAAGACGCTGAGGACGAGAACAAGGATTCCTTTGTCTCCTTGGAAACGAGAATCAACAACCAACGAGACGCAACAACCGAAACTCCATTGAAGATTATTATTCTTTAACTACTTTTATTAGACTGGACACAAGTGGTCGTGGCATAGTACTTCCTAACTTGTGTTCAGACAATTTCATTTATTGAAACAGAACATTTTTGTATACTCTGTGGATTTGAATAAACCACCACTTGAGAAATAACCACACTCTCATTGATTCATCTTCCTCCGCCGTGCAACAACAGTTTTTGGTAATATGACTTAGAGCTATAGAAACACAACGCAATAGAGTAGATATTATATGATCAGAAAGCTCTAATAGATAAAACGATAACCTCCAATGTGGGCCAGGTGTTTTAACCCTTTCACTGCCACACGACAGAAGGTTAACCCTTTACTATCACACTATAGTAAAGGGTTAACCTTCTGTCGTGTGGCAGTGAAAGGGTTAAACATTCCGATAAAATATAACGCACATCCTCCGTTTGTTGGTGCTGAGCCAAATTGTAAAAACAGTAATACATAAGAACAAAGCGGGGCTCGCAACTCACTTGTACTTCCAAGTATACAAAACAGGCAGTAGATGCAATGTTTCGACCTTACCGGTCTTCCTCAAGCAAGTGAAAGGGTTAACCATTTGTCGCGTGGCAGTGAAAGGGTTAACCTTCTGTGTATTTACTATTGTCGCAGTGAAAGGGTTAACCGTTTGGTGGGCCAACTGTGGTATAATTCCCTGCTCAAACTGTAATATTGTTGTGAAAAATTGTTGAAATCTTGATTCCCAGAAGATCAAAGGTGGCGAGGAAGCGGTTGACCTCTGTATAGGACCGGTGCACCACATGCCCTAGATAAAGTTCAAATTTCTCCCCAACAGTCAGTTAAGATACATGGGGGTTAGAAGTAATCATATATTTGCAAAACTAGAAAAGAGATCAATATACATAGGCTTTTTATTATAGCCCAAAAATAAGATAATCTGCCAACTTCTCTCTGTCTCTTGAAGTAGTCAATAAATAGCTGGTCTTTCCTACAGAAGCCAGGCTTAGAGGTAGAGTGAATTAGCATTGCCATTGTAAAACAAAATACAGCTGCCCCTTTTCCCGACGGGGAAACAGATGAGACAATAGAGAGTTGAGTTGTTAGCAGGCCAGTTTTAACAGTAGAACAGGAACTGTATTTACTAAAGCCAAACGCTGAATAGGGCTGTCAAACAGACGCCCGTTTATTACAATTTACAAGCTTACAGTTTTCTAAAGAAAGGCGGAAGGGCCGCCATCTGGTCTAGAGGTTGTAAAGATAAGCACAGTGGGTACACAGAGCTTCAAAGGAAGTCTCAGATGACTCCGGCGGACAAATGGCCGGCAGAAGAGCCCCTCCTGGTTTTCAAGGAGAGAGGAGCAGCGTTCAAATTAAACATTGGTTTAATATAATAATACACTAATTTAATGATAATGTACTTGTTAAATAAACCTAACTTAATAGAAGTAGAAAATAATAAATAGGTTCCATTGGTGTAAAGTTTAAATCAGCCAGTAAATGCAGTTAATGTGTACTGTCATTAGAAAACTAAGCTAACATCCAACATAATGAAATAGAATTAATAAATGCAACAGTATTGGCTTAAAATAGACAATCATCTGGAGAAAACTATATTCAACAAAACTATAGGTTTCCAATCATCTTGGTTAGAACCCCAGTATGACTAAACATGGTTACAAACCTCCAATTTTGATCAGAAAAATGATAACGTTTATGATTAAACTATAGCCATTACTAATTATTAAACTGTTAGTTAGTGAAATTAGACACTGGATTAGAAAACGTTAACTAAGTGAAATATAGAATATTCCCTTAGAGATATCAAGCCGGCCTCTCCAAGAGAGTCATGTGACACCGGGCGTAATCAAAAACGGCTGTGAGATGTTTCAACCAATCAGGATGTAGAGCTACTCCCCTCTGTCGTAGGAATCTAGCGTATTGCAGGAGGAGTCTAAGCTTTAAAACTAGCATGTACGGTAGAGAGAAAGACACACACACGCTTTTTGAAACCACCCAGGCACAGGAGGAGAGCCAGAGAAGACTGCTGTAAGCTGAGAACGAGAAAATAATCTCTTTGTCCCGCAGGAGAAGCCACCGCCAGCTCATCAACCAATGAAGACTATTCTTTTTTATTGTATTTGATTATTCTAATATTAATGTCAAACGGCATAGTGTTTGCGTCCATTAATATTATTGCATATACTAATTTTTCATTGAACCAGATCCTTGTTGTTCACTTTTGGACTCTGAAATAAAACCGGATCTGAACAGTAGATCTTTTTCTTCTCCTCATTGATGCTTCCACTCTCGGGTCGTTCTACAAGACCGTGTTGGTCTTTATAAGTAATAGGGGTTTATCAAACGGACAAAACACAACACAGGGTACTATATACATCTGGTTTTTAGAGGCAGAACCATTGACCCCTATTACTATACAACTCTTTCAGTTTATCCACGTACATTACAACAATAAGACAACCACCAGCACTTAACCCTTTCACTGCCACACTACCAAACAGTTAACCCTTTCACTGTGACAATACACAGAAGGTTCTGTATCGTTAGTGGCTTAGCTTGGCATCACTACTGCACTATCTCGCGTACGTGCACGCGTACTGAATAAACCACAAATGTACCTCTAATACCAGTATTAGTCTGACCACACCCCTCATCAGCTTACCTTCATAAGCAGGTGTGTGGTCACCTGCTCTCCTCCTTCTCGCTTTCACCACAAGGAAGAGGTGCCTCGGTAGATCCCCACACTTGACACCATGATGGAAGAAATTGGATTAGGAACAGCTTTGGGAAACAAGGATACGTTGACATCATATCTTTATTTTCTCTCTCACTATTTTCGAGAAAATACGGCGATATTGTCTTCGTACTGGAGTGTCTGGAAGATGATGATCATTCTAAAAACCCTCCACCGGTTTTCGTATTGGGAGCACGCCGCTGCATGCTTCTCAACTGCAGTTCCTTGCTGTGTTTGTTGGGGTGAAACCTGTCAGGCCACAGCTGAACTGTCGGACATGCCGCTGTTGTGAGAAGCGGTGCGTTCCAGGTTGGGTGAGTAGTGTTTGCTGGCGGGCTCCACTTGTCTGTTAGTGCTATGGGGGCTACTTGACAAAGTTTATGGAAACCGGCCCCAGGCTAGGGTCCTTTGTTTAGCCACCTAGGCGACAGAAGACCTTGGTCTGAAGACCATTATAGTTTTAACTAGTGGGCCGCGACCATTGACACTGGTGATCCCTGTGTGTTCTGGACGAGTGGATTCTCTCTGTCACCGTGTTAAGGCCCCATCTTTCATATCCAAATGAGAGTATTCCTTCACGAGGGGATATGTGCGTGTAATGTGCGATAGCGGCAGATTCATGTTCAATGTCAGCTACACAGGCCAGTTGGTACTGTGCTGATCCGTCGGATGTGGTAATGTCGCCGTTGTGAAGCGGTGTGGACATCTTGTTTCTCTTTTCTCTTAAAAAGTGAGGAGGGGTTCAGAACGGCGGCCTGTCTGGGTGAGTGTTATGTCATTGTTTACATGTTCATAGCTTACGGTTAGCCGGTCAGCTGTTAACTGCTGCGTTAGCCTGCTGGATCGCTGCATGGCCTGGCCTGGCGCGGGGTAGCTTAGCTTCTCGCGCGCCGCCGGGAGCTCGCTTCTGATCGCGTGCGTCGTTAGATTGGCGTCTCGCGAGCAGAAGCAATAGCACCCGAACGGTTGGAGCAGCCGTTAGCTTGATGCTATTCTGTTGAACGTGCTTTGATTTTAACATGTTTTACACTCTTGACCACGACGTCATCCTTGACAGGGGATGTTCGTCGACCCTGCCCTGAACCTGGACGGGGATTGCGTCAACAAAGAGGACTGTAGCGACTGGTTGGAGCGGCGACGCTGCCCGGATCGAACAACACAGGACGGCTGTGTTCTACGGTGTCTTGTGACTGCACTTCGCTGATCTGCGTTCCGGGTAGGTACGGGGTTGGCCAGACCTCATAACACGTCTTCTGGTTTTACTTTGCTAAATGTATTGTGAATAACAGTGTTTTTCCCAAAACGTGTGTTGGTACAATGCATTTAGGATACGTTGCGGGTTATGTGTGAGCTGTTTTTGTCACTGGCAGTTAGCTTCTCCGTGCAAACGGGATGTAATGATCTGGTTGTTGTGTGAGTAACACGACCGTGTACTCACAACTAAGGTAACTAACCTATGAAGCTATGCTTGGTGACAAGTGAGTAAAAGAATATTCTTTCTCAGACTGTAATGACAATGAACAGTGTGTTCACACATTAACAGGTTTTCCTGTTTTAACTGGCCGTATTGAGGGTAAAATAGGAGGATTGTGTTTTTCCCCCCCGGTTCCCTGGGGACTTTATCACCTCCTATCAGACATGTTGTGCATTAATTGTGTCTTTTGTGTGGTAGGGATACGATGTAACTCTTAGCTTGATTGCTGAGGTTGTGCTAAATCTGCTGGAGGAACTTATTTCCTAAAGGGAAATTGGTTTGGTTGCTGTCATGTGTGCTTAGCAAGGCCTGTGGTCGATACTAATCAAGAATGATGTATTCTCTCATTGTGAAAAAAACGGCGTTCCTCTGTTGAGTGTTTTTGCCATTTTTTGTAGGTGATGATGGGTTGTGTGTGTCATGTGACCTACAACTGGGTTGTACTGGCCACAGAAGCACATGTGTATGTTGGACCGGGGTTCTTAGAGCCCTCTCTATTCTGTGTTTTTCCTTAGTAAAAATCAGATGGCAGGTTAGCTCATGCGCTGTGTGGAGCTGTGAAACGCTTCATAGAGCTGACTATGACTGTGTCATATTCTCTTTTTGTCGTTACGTCGTATCATGGGTGTGGGGTCGTAAAGGGGTGAACTGGTAACCTTTCCTCTCCCCATTGTTCTGTCGGTCAGGGGTACACCCCCTGTCCTTCAAGGTTCCCGTCACGTGGCGGTTCGGCACGTTACGGGGGGGGGGGGGGGGGGGGGGGGGGAGGGAGTTCCTGGTCCCACGGCCTGGTATATTGGGCGTGTGCACCGCAGGAATTCCCCCGCCATAGAGTACGTCACCGTGCGCGTCTCTGTTGGTAGGACTTCCGTGTGCTGTTCAGGTCCATGTGATGGATCTGTTTTCAGGGGGGGTGGTCAGGGCTCCTCCTCACCAAGCGCCTATTCAGGCCTTCTGTGAGTTCGGACTCCTTCTTCCATGTGAGGAAGCCTCCATCAGAGTACAGAGCCTTCCTCCTCAGATTGTCAAAGTGAGTGGACCCTCTAGAAGGGTCCTTTTCTATTGTATGTATATTCGATTCAATTCGTTTATTGAGTGTGTATGGGTTCAGTGCCTCTTCCCCGGAGGCCCTAAAACCAGTTTTTTACATGGCTCAAGGTGCAATATATTCTTTTCAATCTGTACAGCTCGCGTGGGAAGTCTCTCTGGGGATCCCCGTCTCTTCCTATGGGAGGGTGGAGGGATGTAAAAATGTGAACATTTTTTACCCCGGCTGTGTAGACTGGGATACATACTGTTGATGCTTCCTTCTTTCTATTCCAGAAGTGTTGGAGTTAGGGAGTGTCACACCCCTCTTGTCGTTCCCCTGGGCGCCTTGGGGATTCAATGACAGGTCTAAATAGCCTGTTCATTGATGGGGGTGTGTCCCGACGCACGTATAGTGCTAGCTCGCTGTAAACAGGCGATTGACTGGCACGCCTTGGTTGCTTGTGGTTGAAACAGCGTTTTTATAAAGCAACTGAGATGGGGGTTTTTCCTCTTCCGACGACCACATCCCATGACCTGGGTGGGTTGTCGACGGATTCTCGTTCATGTCTGGGGGATGATGACGGGATGGATCTGAACATATGTAGTGGGGTCTCACGCCCTTGGGGTGGGCCACCAGGCGCGGTTCGTCCGAACGTCTGGGTGGCGCCTTCTTTTCATGTTAAGATCAACACGCATATCTGCCCTTCTCCTGGAGTAGGCATGTCGGCGTGGTTAGGGCACGGGACTGGTTCTGGTCACGCTGGTCCAGATCAGTTGAACCCGTTGTCCGCCGGGGATGCAGATCTGCTGTTCTGGTACCCTGAGGGACTTGGGCTTTTTTCAGGGGGAAAAATGCCGGGTCGGTCTGGGTGTCACAGGGTTAAGCGCTATGGAGACCCTGGTTGGGTGTGTTTTTACTCAGCACTGTCGTCATGGCTTACAGCCATGCCATTCTGTACGCGCTCGATCTCGTCGGATCTCGGCCGCTACACAGGTTGGTCCTGGTTAGTACTTGGTTGGGAGACCGCCGGGGAATACCAGGTACGGTGTGCTTAGGGGCTGGTTCTCCATTATTTTTCGCTCCTCTCTCACGCAGGGCGAAGAGGGGCCTGTGGGGGTGGTTTTTTGACCTCCTCTGGTGACCCTGTGCTTCCCGTACCGCCAGGCCCGGTCCGAAGTGATGTTTGCGACCCGTAGGCCTGGGTTAACCCTTTTTGGAAACTGAAACACTTGTACTGCGGTATAGCCGGTGTATGCCCGCAGGTGTGTTTTGGAGTTTTTTCTTGAGGGGTTATAGGAACAACCACCGCATTGGGTAACACCGAGGTGGTTGATTCCCTGGTGTGTTGGAGCAGTGTCAACTCCCGGGTTCACCGTTTGAGGGTGCCCCTGCACGTTCATGACGTCTGCCAATCGTGTCAGCCTTCTCTGCCTCGACCCCTCTGGGTGGGGGTTTTTAAATGGAGGCTTGGTCATGCAACACCGCCAGCTTACGCTCCTTCCGCCGGGGCGGCTGTGTTCAGCTGTCCCCTCTGGCGCCTGTCTCGTCCGCAGTCTCCAGGCTAGGGTTAACAGCCTGTTGCCTGGTTTTTCCCCGGTGCGCTGCCTGCTTCCGTTGGTTAACCTTTTTGTGTGCTTACGGCCATGCTGACTGCCTGTTCTGCAGGGTCAGTGTGCCAGGCGGTGTACTATTGGGGGGACGGGGCCCGCTCGGCTTACGGCCATACCAACCTGAACACGCCCGATCTCGTCCGATCTCGGAAGCTAAGCAGGTTCTGGCCTGGTTAGTACTTGGATGGGATTCCGCCTGGGAATACCAGGTGCAGTAACTGAGGGGCCTTTGTCCGAATACGCTGGCGATGTGGGGGGCGGGGCACTACGTGCCCACCTGGTGGGGTCTTGATGCTGGCATCATGGACTTCTCCGGGCCCCCATTCCAGGGAGTCCAGTCCTTTTGGTGGGTCTGGGTCTTCCTTCGCGCTCCGCTGCTACGGCCTTGCCACGGGGTTGGGTTTGCCCTTGGCCCCGTGATTCTGGGGGCAGTAACGAGGTTGTTCCTCCGTTCGTTCCCGGGTGGCATGCGGGTTGTGCGTGTGTGTAGTCGTGGGGTCAAGCCACGGTCTGCTCACCCTGTGCGTTAAGTTGCTTGAGTGCCTCTTCGCACGGTCGGGTCCGTCGCCTTCCCGTGAAGCCTCTAATAGGGGGGATACCCTCCATTAGGGGGGGTCAAGGGGGCTCGGCCCTCCCTGTTCTGATGGTTTTGGGGGGCTGTCAGCGGGGTGTATTTGTCAGCCAAGTGGCTCCGCTTGGCCTCCCTTGTGCAGTAGTGATGCCAAGCTAAGCCACTAACGATACAGAACGATAGGTTATGACTATAACCAAGTTCTGTTAGTTAGGGGCGATGCTTGGCATCAGACGACCGCTGCAGCCCTTGTCCTCACCTTGTGGTGAAAGCTTGGGAAGGAGGAGAGCAGGTGACCACACACCTGCTTATGAAGGTAAGCTGATGAGGGGTGTGGTCAGACTAATACTGGTATTAGAGGTACATTTGTGGTTTATTCAGTACGCGTGCACGTACGCGAGATAGTGCAGTAGTGATGCCAAGCATCGCCCCTAACTAACAGAACTTGGTTATAGTCATAACCTATCGTTAACCCTTTCACCGTCACACGACAGCAGGTTAACCCTTTCACTGCCACACTACAGAAGGTTAACCCTTTACTATCACACTACCGACTACCGACGGTTACCTGAGCTGTATCTAATACAACATTTATATGCAATCAAAATCACGTCAAACATTCCAACTCATTAAAGGTGCTGTAAGTGGTATTTCTTTGTTAAGATAAGTGTTAAATAGCTCTACAGCTACCACTGATATAGAGTGTCTGTGTTGTGACTCCCACCTGTCGAGCCTAATCAATATAATGTTGTGACTCCCACCTCGTCACTACCTGTCGAGCCTAATCAATATAATGTTGTGACTCCCACCTCGTCACTACCTGTCGAGCCTAATCAATATAATGCTGTGACTCCCACCTGTCGAGCCTAATCAATGCGGAGCAGCTGGGCGCGCCCGGAGCCCGACAGCCCGTCTCCCAGTGCCTGATGGTACTGATCACTCGGGGTTAGTCTAACTAACGTCTCTTCAAGTCTCAGTACACGTCTCTCGTGTTGGATTATTCCGCGCTCCGTTGTTTTGTTTTCCCGTGTTTCGTTCTTGTTCTAACGCGTGTGATTTTCTCCTCTCTCCCCATCAAGGAGCCGAACCCCCCACCGGAAGGCGTGTGCAAAACAGCAGAGGTTCGGCATTGCATCTGCAAAACGTAATTGTTAATGATACAAATATTGTCGTATTTATTATCATTATAATTATTTAATTCCACGGATGTCTGTAGTATCAGCGATCCCCAATGACTTGTCCCAGAGAAAGCTGTTGAAAACACGGGCTGTCCAACTTACGACTTACGCCTTTTCGAGTTCGTAAATCCTACAGTACATAAATCCTCCAACGAATTTACAATACGAAGCCGTTCGAGAATGCCGAATAAGTACGTAAATCGAGTTATGAAGGAATTCCTTGGTAACTTTTATGTATGTCCATCGGGGTGACCGAAAGGGATTCTTTCTTTTCATACCGTTCTTAATGAGCAGCTCCAGGATCTCGGAGTGGGAGAACTCTGCAGCGATGCCCAGCGGAGTCACGCCGTGCTGGTCGGTCTCCGTGACTTGGCCTCCGTGTTCCAGCAGCAGCTCCATGATGTCGGTCCAGCCGGCCGCGGCGGCCTCGTGCATGGCCGTCCACTGCTTCAGACACACCTGCTCCACCCAGGCGCCTCTGCTGATCAGAGTGGAGGCCATCTCATACGATCCGGCTCGCACAGCTAAAAAAGGAGCACAATTAAAAAAAAAATTACGTTTACATTTAGTCATTTAGCTGAACGCTTTTATCCAAAACGACTTACAAATTGTGAACAACGAGTCAGCGAGAGGGGCACATCTCTGGCAGCCAAGCGTCAGTGGCATTGTTCGTCAAATAGCAACGAGCTTATAGTGTTACACTCTGAGTGCATAGTAGTGTAGACATATTAGCACGATAGGTAGTTGTATAGTAGCATAGTAGCAGGGTACATAATAGTAAAAAGACAGTAAGAAGATCTTTAGTCAACGGCTAGTCGAAGTTTGTTCGTCGAGGACAGAGAATAAGCTGAGAAGACTCTGGTTCGATGGAAGAACAGTCCAGGGCCCTCATTCATCAACGTGTGCGTAGAACATGTTCTATTTCCACACGTAAGCACAGAATGTAGAATCAGTGTACGCACAGGAAAATCGGGATTCACCACACGTGCGTACGCAGGTTCTACGCACACCTGTCATGATGAATATGACTTTGATCCTACGTTTGAGCTCGTGCACTGTTTTAAGTATTTGCATACCAGAACCGCCCCGATTAACCATATACGGTAATGGGATACCCCCATGAAATGTGGAAAAATGGACTAAGCCGAGGGAAGCGTGTTATGAGAACGGTGATGTCGGATATGATATCTATTAACCATTGCTGCCTGGGCAGCGCAAACACTAATAAAGACCGCGCTGGAATATGACTGCCTTTTCCTGTGTTGTTTGATTAATACCCAGGGATTAAAGTTCTCCTCAATTTTATTCCAAATCGCGATGGATCTCCCGTCAATTCTCTACCTGCTGCATATGATTTCTAGAGGCATACTACAATCTATTTTGATGTCAGTATTGGGTAGCCTATATAAACAATAATACGAGAGCATATACAAGAACAATGAATCTCACTGCATGTATCCTGCCTTTCAATACATGAACTTGAATTCCATCATGTTTGTGTGCGGGACTCACAAGGCTGTTGTCACAATGGGTGGTACCGGTACAGTAATAACAGTCCACACAATATCACGATGGACCATGCCATAGCCTATGTTCTATTAGGACATGATCTGTGACGACAAATGTTCTAGAATGTTTGATTAAGATATCATACTCTGACAGCATGCCTATGATCAACATAAACGCGAACTTGAATCCCATCATATACATAGTCTGTCCACTATCTGGTGTCATTGCAATGCGTTTTCTATTCTTTCTTATATAGTAAAAAGGGGGAAGAACACTATATCGTGGGTGTTCATATGACTTGTATTCTGCTTACAGCTTCGAAATTCCACTTGTTTCGTTTAACGTAAAGCCTTTTAAATAGGGATGCTCGATATTGGCTTTTTTACCAATACCGATATTCCGATATTGTCCAACTCTTAATTTCCGATACCGATATCAACCGATATCAACCGATACCGATATATGCAGGGTTTCCCCCCCCCCCCCCCCCCCCAAAAACTGAATAATTTCAGGTAACTAATAATTTCACTGGATATATATATAACAAATATTGTTATTGTTTTTCTTTTTTTTTTAAACCGATACCGATATTTTCCGATATCACATTTTACTGCCGATATCGGCCGATAATATCGGTCGGCCGATAATATCGGACATCCCTACTTTTAAATATAATCAAAACGTTCCCGTGTTTCTGCGGTCTGTGCGCAAAATAATAACGAGTTGAGCTTTATGATTTATGATGAATTGAAAATGGGGGACCCTGATGTAAACAAGACGAAAGTCTTTCTCTGGTCTGCATCCCCTTAACAATTGTATGTACTGAGCTGTACTGTACTGTACCCATTCTGCAATCTGTTAATAAACTTTTCAATCAATCAATCAATCAAGCTACGCGGAGCGCAGTCAGTCAGTAGCCTACACCCCGTATATTCCGATAACGCTATATAAACCATGCTGCATTCATTCTGAGAGAAAGATCTATTATTCCAAATGCTATTTATAGGGTTTTGACCATAATTACACTACTGTTGCTATTTTACAATGAACTATAATGAATTACGGTTCATACAGAACATGCCAGTGTTATTATGCACAGAAGCTCATTTCCTTGTTGTAATAATATATTCTACCACTGGGCGTCAGCTAAGTGTGGTCCGAGCTGTGCGTACACGTAAGCACTAAGTCAAGTTCAAGTTGAAATTGATGAATCCCACTCTTTGCTTAGAAATGATCGTACGCACAGGGTAAGCACAAATCTGTGCGTAAGACACGTTGATGAATGAGGGCCCAGGCTTTTATGTTGCTTTGACAGATGCATTCACCATGGCTCTGTTTTTATTCAGCAAGTGTAGCTTATAGAGTAAGATTGACAATTTGTGCAAATGGCCTGAGGGTTTTTACTATGCTACTAGAGAAAGCTGTCTCGAACAATTTTGCCAACAAATTGATTTTGAGCAGAATTAAGAAATATTTTTAAATCCTTAAACCGAATTCGATAACACCCTGACCAATCAGAACGCACCAGGATGCTTCCAAAGCCCACTAAGTAGCTAGCAGGCAGCTATATGTTAGCAGCAGGCCTTTGTGTCCTCGCCCACTTGTACTGTAACAAGCTCACATAACAAGCTACATAACAAGCTACATAACAAGCTACATAACAAGCTACATAACAAGCTACATAACAAGCTACATAACAAGCTCACATAACAAGCTCACATAACAAGCTACATAACAAGCTACATAACAAGCTACATAACAAGCTCACATAACAAGCTACATAACAAGCTACATAACAAGCTCACATAAGAAGCTACATAAAAAGCTACATAACAAGCTACATAACAAGCTCACATAACAAGCTCACATAACAAGCTACATAACAAGCTACATAACAAGCTACATAACAAGCTACATAACAAGCTACATAACAAGCTACATAACAAGCTACATAACAAGCTCACATAACAAGCTCACATAACAAGCTACATAACAAGCTACATAACAAGCTACATAACAAGCTCACATAACAAGCTACATAACAAGCTACATAACAAGCTCACATAACAAGCTCACATAACAAGCTACATAACAAGCTCACATAACAAGCTACATAACAAGCTCACATAACAAGCTACATAACAAGCTCACATAAGAAGCTACATAACAAGCTACATAACAAGCTACATAACAAGCTACATAACAAGCTACATAACAAGCTCACATAACAAGCTCACATAACAAGCTACATAACAAGCTACATAACAAGCTACATAACAAGCTCACATAACAAGCTACATAACAAGCTACATAACAAGCTCACATAACAAGCTCACATAACAAGCTACATAACAAGCTACATAACAAGCTACATAACAAGCTCACATAACAAGCTACATAACAAGCTACATAACAAGCTACATAACAAGCTCACATAAGAAGCTCACATAACAAGCTACATAACAAGCTACATAAGAAGTTCACATAAGAAGCTCACATAACAAGCTACATAACAAGCTACATAACAAGCTACATAACAAGCTCACATAAGAAGCTCACATAACAAGCTACATAACAAGCTACATAAGAAGTTCACATAAGAAGCTCACATAACAAGCTACATAACAAGCTACATAACAAGCTCACATAACAAGCTACATAACAAGCTACATAACAAGCTCACATAACAAGCTACATAACAAGCTACATAACAAGCTCACATAACAAGCTCACATAACAAGCTACATAAGAAGCTCACATGTCACTAGAGGGTTTGATAGACAACACGCTTGTTCCAATCATTTGACTCTGCCGTTCATTTGATTGGATGTCGTCGTTTTAGCTACTGCCCCTTACCGGAAACAACAAATCTTTATAATTTCAGTGTCAAACATCTTTATTTATTTTTTACTACTAAGAAATCTAAAATGTTGCAAAAAATCAGCAGCCGCCTATTGATCCTTTCATTCACATCAATATCGAGATGATCGCAAGTATGCAGATGAGAAGATAAAGGTTCATCTAATTAGCATCAATGTCTTCCTAGGCTAGGAGCGTGTCAATGTCGATACCCGTGTTGTAGTCGAGTCACAACATCTCGAGTCCACGTCGAGACTCGAGTCCCCAGTGTTCGAGTCCGAGTCCAAGTCCGAGTCACCAAAGAAGAGCCAGAGTCTGAGTCCTCCAGGCTGAGTCCACTCCACTCTGACAGTCAAAGAGCTGACATACAAATAAAACAAGGTCAAAAAAATTTTTTGATCCACTTTTTCTCCCATTTTCTATATTTTTCTCCCATCCCAACATAACAGCAGTCGCATCTTTTCACCTGCGCAGCTCGATCTCTCAGTGGCGAGGAGTAACGCGTGGGAGGCTCACGCTGCCCCCGACACTTCCTGATTCTACTGCGCAGGCGCACCAACCGACCTGTAGGAGTCGCTGTCCACAACGCCCGATCCCCACCCATCAGTTTCCCTCCCCCTAATACGGCCAATGTGTATTAGTATGAACGACCAGCTAAACTGAAAGCAATGTGGAGCGCTGGGCTCGGTCTCTGCATTCGTGGCGAGCGCCTTGCCCACTACGCCACGTAGCCGCCCTAAAACAAGGTCAACATTAAACATAAATGACACAGCGGTCACCGTTTCAAAGGGAGTTTATTTACTTTGTGACACAACAGCCAAACAAATGCACCAGCCATCGATACGATACCTTATGCCAAATGATTAGGGGGCCTATTACAAAATAAAAGATAACTGTATATTTATCAGTCCTCGTCTGCCCCTTTCCGAGTCCGAATGCAGTCGATGCTCGAGTCCAAGTCCATGTCTTGAGTCATCGTTGCTCAAGTCCAAGTCGAGTCACAAGTCCTGAAAATAATCAGTCCAGGACTCGAACCCTACTACGACAGCCGGTCGATACCTAAAAGGAGTGGGGATTCGTTCCTGCTGTTGGTGGCGTGTAGAGAAGCCCTGTGGTCCAGCAGCAGCTTCACGTTGTCCAGCAGGCCGGCCTTCACTGCCAGTGTGAGCTGCGTCTCCCCGTCCGCGGTCCTCTCCTTCAGGGTCAGCCTGAGGGAAGCTGAGGTCACATGGTGTCGTGTTAGAATCCCACATGACCGGCTGGCTCGCACCGCGACGCAGGGTTCTATTCCCACGGGGATCCATCCAATCCAATCCAATCCAGTCCAACTTTATTTATATACTGTAGCACATTTAACCCTTTCACTGCCACACGACAGAAGGTTAACCCTTTACTATCACACAACCGACGGCGATGCTCCATCATCCGCGGAGAGCTAATGATGCTAATGATGGAGCATCGCCGTCGGTTGTGTGATAGTAAAGGGCTAACCTTCTGTATTGTCACAGTGAAAGGGTTAAAAACAACATGGTTGACCAAAGTGCTTCACAGTAAAAACCATAATATAGTAAAAAGAAGACATAAACACAATACAAAGTACACAGAACTACAAACTAGAGCTAGGGAGAACAAATGTGTTTTAAGACATAAACACTGGGAGCGTTGGGGCCAGCCTAATGTGGGGGGGGGGGGTGGGGCAACTCGTTCCACAGTTTGGGGGCTGCAACCGCAAATGCACGGTCCCCCCTGGTTTTTAGCCTGGATTTGGGGTCAACAAGGAGGGACTGGTCAGCAGACCTCAGAGACCGTGATGGGGTGTAGGATCTCGGTGAGGTAGGGTCCATGGGTTATTTTACTAACCCCTGACTAACAGTATAACGGAGCTCTATGGAGAAACCATGGCACTCCCCTGACTAACAGTATAATGGAGCTCTATGGAGAAACCATGACACTCCCCTGACTAACAGTATAATGGAGCTCTATGGAGAAACCATGACACTCCCCTGACTAACAGTATAATGGAGCTCTATGGAGAAACCATGACACTCCCCTGACTAACAGTATAATGCAGCTCTATGGAGAAACCATGACACTCCCCTGACTAACAGTATAATGGAGCTCTATGGAGAAACCATGACACTCCCATGACTAACAGTATAATGGAGCTCTATGGAGAAACCATGACACTCCCCTGACTAACAGTATAATGGAGCTCTATGGAGAAACCATGACACTCCCCTGACTAACAGTATAATGGAGCTCTATGGAGAAACCATGACACTCCCCTGACTAACAGTATAATGGAGCTCTATGGAGAAACCATGACACTCCCCTGACTAACAGTATAATGGAGCTCTATGGAGAAACCATGACACTCAAATCAAATCAAATCAAATTTATTTATAGGGCCCGACAACACACGTTAATGTCCCCATGGGCCGTACAGGTCTTCTTTAAACAAGTCAAGAAGACAACATAACAATAAGTCAAGAACAGAACAAGAACACCATAGGGTCCAAATTTTTTTTAGATGAATGCAAATAAATGAAAGAATGCAAGCACTCCCAGACATACCCCACGCGAAGGTAAGGAAAAACTCACTAAAACCTAACAATAGGGAAAAAAAGCTCCACAGGCAATGTGGAGGAGAGAAACCTTAGAAGGGCCATTCAAGGGGGGATCTCCCTCTTAGATGTCGGTGATAGTAGTGTTGCAGACGGACAGTTGGTAAGCATGCACTCATGTGTGTGGTGAAACACAGATGAGTGCATGCAATAGCAACTGTACATTTTGAAAAATTAAAGATAGAGCTAATAGCGATAGCAACTGAACATTTTGAAAGATTAAAGATAGAGTTGATAGCGGATCTATTTGAGGCACAGGGGCGGCGCAAGAGGGTCACGTCCTCCCCGTCTTAGTCACGGGACATTCAACACTCCGGTCGTTGCTCAGGGACAGCCGGAGACAGGGAGATAGGGGCGGCGCAGAGAGGGTCGCAAACTCCCCGACATCATCCCCTGACTAACAGTATAATAGAGCTATATGGAGAAACCATGGCACTCCCCTGACTAACAGTATAATGGAGCTCTATGGAGAAACCATGGCACTCCCCTGACTAACAGTATAATAGAGCTATATGGAGAAACCATGACACTCCCCTGACTAACAGTATAATGGAGCTCTATGGAGAAACCATGACACTCCCCTGACTAACAGTATAATGGAGCTCTATGGAGAAACCATGACACTCCCCTGACTAACAGTATAATGGAGCTCTATGGAGAAACCATGACACTCCCCTGACTAACAGTATAATGCAGGTCTATGGAGAAACCATTACACTCCCCTGACTAACAGTATAATGGAGCTCTATGGAGAAACCATGACACTCCCCTGACTAACAGTATAATGGAGCTCTATGGAGAAACCATGACACTCCCCTGACTAACAGTATAATGGAGCTCTATGGAGAAACCATGACACTCCCCTGACTAACAGTATAATGGAGCTCTATGGAGAAACCATGACACACCCCTGACTAACAGTATAATGGAGCTCTATGGAGAAACCATGACACTCCCCCGACTAACAGTATAATGGAGCTCTATGGAGAAACCATGACACTCCCCCGACTAACAGTATAATGGAGCTCTATGGAGAAACCATGACACTCCCCCGACTAACAGTATAATGGAGCTCTATGGAGAAACCATGACACTCCCCTGACTAACAGTATAATGGAGCTCTATGGAGAAACCATGACACTCCCCCGACTAACAGTATAATGGAGCTCTATGGAGAAACCATGACACTCCCCCGACTAACAGTATAATGGAGCTCTATGGAGAAACCATGACACTCCCCCGACTAACAGTATAATGGAGCTCTATGGAGAAACCATGACACTCCCCCGACTAACAGTATAATGGAGCTCTATGGAGAAACCATGACACTCCCCCGACTAACAGTATAATGGAGCTCTATGGAGAAACCATGACACTCCCCCGACTAACAGTATAATGGAGCTCTATGGAGAAACCATGACACTCCCCTGACTAACAGTATAATGGAGCTCTATGGAGAAACCATGACACTCCCCTGACTAACAGTATAATGCAGCTCTATGGAGAAACCATGACACTCCCCTGACTAACAGTATAATGGAGCTCTATGGAGAAACCATGACACTCCCCTGACTAACAGTATAATGGAGCTCTATGGAGAAACCATGACACTCCCCTGACTAACAGTATAATGGAGCTCTATGGAGAAACCATGGCACTCCCCTGACTAACAGTATAATGGAGCTCTATGGAGAAACCATGACGCTCCCCTGACTAACAGTATAATGGAGCTCTATGGAGAAACCATGGCACTCCCCTGACTAACAGTATAATGGAGCTCTATGGAGAAACCATGGCACTCCCCTGACTAACAGTATAATGGAGCTCTATGGAGAAACCATGACACTCCCCTGACTAACAGTATAACGGAGCTCTATGGAGAAACCATGGCACTCCCCTGACTAACAGTATAATGGAGCTCTATGGAGAAACCATGACACTCCCCTGACTAACAGTATAACGGAGCTCTATGGAGAAACCATGACACTCCCCTGACTAACAGTATAATGGAGCTCTATGGAGAAACCATGACACTCCCCTGACTAACAGTATAATGGAGCTCTATGGAGAAACCATGACACTCCCCTGACTAACAGTATAATGGAGCTCTATGGAGAAACCATGGCACTCCCCTGACTAACAGTATAATGGAGCTCTATGGAGAAACCATGACGCTCCCCCGACTAACAGTATAATGGAGCTCTATGGAGAAACCATGGCACTCCCCTGACTAACAGTATAATGGAGCTCTATGGAGAAACCATGACACTCCCCTGACTAACAGTATAATGCAGCTCTATGGAGAAACCATGACACTCCCCTGACTAACAGTATAATGGAGCTCTATGGAGAAACCATGACACTCCCTTGACTAACAGTATAATGGAGCTCTATGGAGAAACCATGACACTCCCCTGACTAACAGTATAATGGAGCTCTATGGAGAAACCATGACACTCCCCTGACTAACAGTATAATGGAGCTCTATGGAGAAACCATGACACTCCCCTGACTAACAGTAGTTTCAAACGAAAACGTCTGGATGTCATTTTGCCAAACCAGCAGCACGGCTGTGAGTGTGAGTCTTTCACCTTTTACATATCTAGCTTTAGCCTGGATTGATTGTTTAGATCGCTAGCTAGCATGGCTAACAAATGCAAATATATTGTAGTCTGCCCCGTTGTTCTGACCAGGATTATTAAGTTATTGCTTTGACACCTTACCGTACAACACGGCCTCCAGCACCTGCACCGCCGGCTGGACGGCTGCGTGGTGCAGAGGGTACCAGCCCCGGCCGTCCGCTCGGCCGCAGAGCGCCGGCAGCTCAGACAGCTCCCGCAGGACCAGCAGGTCACCTAACGGTGGGATTGTCCCAGAGACGAGGATGACATCATCAGGGTCAAACGTCTCTACTCCCATCGGTCACCTTTTTACTAATCAAAAGTTCCAATGGTCAACATTAGTGCCTTTAGTTTTTTAGAAAATGATGTAGAAACGATGTTTATATTTACAGTAGATAGTCAAGTATTCTTCTCTTGGATATTAGATACATGTGAAAACCAGAGAACCTACATGCTCTTGTAAATAAGGAGTTACATAGAAAGGGGAGTATTTATTGGAATACAAAGCTGTGTTTACCTTGTTCAATGGCCTCCATAAGCTTTTGATGTTCCTTCCTGAACATGTGGACAGATGGGTATATATTAATTTTTTCTTTTATATATATATATATATGTTTATATTGGAAACTCTTGGAAGATAAAGTACAGAATATTATACTTCTCTGGTGTCGATAGATATTCTTTTCGGCATGCTTCTTGAATGCTTATTTGAATATCATAATCAAGAAGTTCATCTTCCTCCGTGTCGTCAGCCGGATCCATTCCTTAGAGATTATACAGATTATTATATTAGCTAGCAGTATATTAGCTAGAATTTCAGGCCCTCTGACAAACGTGCAACTATGTACGGGGGGGGGGGCTTTTCACCCTCTCAAAATAACACAGATTAGAGTTCAACGGCTACACAAATCTGCCTCCTCGGACGACGTAAGTCGACGTTTAACTTCTGATTCTCCTCACCGGTTGAAAAGCGGGTCCAGTTGAAGTGGGTCCACCACTAGCAGGGTTAGGGTTAGTGTTAGTTCCCACAGGCCTGAGAGACGGTCCAGCAGGGTTAGGGTTAGGTCCAGCGTCTGTGCCGTGGCTGAGCCCAGCCCCCCCTCTCCCCTGGCACACGTGACGGGGCGCCTGCACCCTCCTAGTGCTATTCATAGGTGCCACCTGCTCCGGGCCACGGTATGCATTTAGCACACAGTCCACCACATCTAATGGTGTTATAGTTAGTCACACATGTACCTCTGGACCTCTGGACCTCTGGTCCTCTGGTCCTCTGGATCTCTGGACCTCATCCTCCTCGCTCCACTGGACTGGACCTCTGGACCTCTGGTCCTCTGGTCCTCTGGTCCTCTGCACCTCATCCTCCTCGCTCCACTGGACTGGACCTCTGGTCCTCTGGATCTCTGGACCTCGTCCTCCTCGCTCCACTGGACTGGACCTCTGGTCCTCTGGTCCTCTGGACCTCATCCTCCTCTGGACTGGACCTCTGGACCTCATCCTCCTCTGGACTGGACCTCTGGACCTCGTCCTCCTCGCTCCACTGGACTGGACCTCTGGTCCTCTGGTCCTCTGGACCTCATCCTCCTCTGGACTGGACCTCTGGACCTCATCCTCCTCTGGACTGGACCTCTGGTCCTCTGGTCCTCTGGACCTCATCCTCCTCTGGACTGGACCTCTGGACCTCATCCTCCTCTGGACTGGACCTCTGGACCTCATCCTCCTCGCTCCACTGGTGGGCTCAACACTTCAAAGCCACAAGGAATTCTGGGACAAGTATAAGTTAGAGGAGCTTGAAAATAACGTGAACTAGTATTTTTGTAATTATTCATTTATCTTTTACTGTGGTGCATAGGTATATTATTTTTTGATATTGATAGATAACTTATTACATATTAATATGATATTGTAAAGAAGGGGGGGCAGGAGCAGATGAGCTTCGCTTCTTTCTGTTCCTTCTCGAACAAAACCATTTGTCTTGAGCTATGCTGATTATTGTATTTTATTTTATTTGTTTTTTTCGTTTATTTTTTGTTATTTTTTTGGTTAGGCCTATTATTACAAATGTGTGTGTTTTATGGTTGAAATGTTTGAGATAAATAAAGATCAAATCCAATCAAAGCCCCACAGTTTGCACTGAACTTGGGAAATCTGCCGTTAGCTCCTGTGCCCCTGACACGTGGAATGTCCTGCAATGTACCTTCAAATTCAATAATAATAATAAATAATTAATAATAAAGAAACATTTCTATAGCGCCTTTCAGGAAACCCAAGGTCGCTTCACAATCAAGAGGGCTGGGGAAAGGGGGGCAATAGGGGAAAAAGGGGGGGGGGGGGCGAGGGCAGGCGAGGGATAATGAACCTAATCTAATCTAAACTAAACGAACTGATGGGGAAAAGCCTCGGTGAAGAGGTGTGTTTTAAGAGCAGATTTGAAGGTGTCCAGGGTTGGGGGGCGTTGCAGGTTTCAGGGGGGAGAGAGTTCCAGAGGGGGGGGGGGGGGGGGGACGCCACGCTGAAGGCTCTGTGAGAGAGTTCCAGAGGGGGGGGGGGGGGACGCCACGCTGAAGGCTCTGTGAGAGAGTTCCAGAGGGGGGGGGGGGGGGGGGGGACGCCACGCTGAAGGCTCTGTGAGAGAGTTCCAGAGGGGGGGGGGGGGGGGACGCCACGCTGAAGGCTCTGTGAGAGAGTTCCAGAGGGGGGGGGGGACGCCACGCTGAAGGCTCTGTGAGAGAGTTCCAGAGGGGGGGGGGGGGGGACGCCACGCTGAAGGCTCTGTGAGAGAGTTCCAGAGGGGGGGGGACACCACGCTGAAGGCTCTGTGAGAGAGTTCCAGAGGGGGGGGGGGGGGGGGACACCACGCTGAAGGCTCTGTGAGAGAGTTCCAGAGGGGGGGGGGGGGACGCCACGCTGAAGGCTCTGTGAGAGAGTTCCAGAGGGGGGGGGGGGGGGACGCCACGCTGAAGGCTCTGTGAGAGAGTTCCAGAGGGGGGGGGGGACGCCACGCTGAAGGCTCTGTGAGAGAGTTCCAGAGGGGGGGGGGGACGCCAGGCTGAAGGCTCTGTCCCCGAAAGTCCGTAACCTGGTGCGAGGGATGGAGAGGAGACCCATTCAATGCATTATTATCCTTTTTGCCAATTAAAATCCGTAATGACCAACCATTTCACCTCAGTCTGCAGTTGTTTTTAATTGTTTTATTGATTGACTTTCTTATTTTTATATGTATTGTCGTTGGAAATGAGAGTTTACTCTTATATCTTTTCGAGACTAAATAAAACGGACTGCATTTATATAGCGCTTTTATCCAAGCGTTTTTTACAATGTATGCCTCACTATCACAAGCCATGCTAGGTGCCAACCTGCTCCATCGGGAGCAGTTGGGGGTTAAGTGTCTTGCTCAAGGACACATCGACGTGCTGCCCAGGAGGAGCGGGAATCGAACCGAGAACCTTCCGATTACCAGACGACCAATCCACAAGATTGAATAGAAAGATAACGACATAGGCATGAATATTTATTGAGTCATTGTGATACAAAAGACAGCAATGATGTGCACTGTTCAACAACAAGTCAGAACTGGCTGAAATTACTTTAATCTTTAATATCAGACAGATACACTTCCAGATGAACCTCTTCAGGTATCAAACTATCTTTAATATCAGATACACTTCCAGATTAACCTCTTCAGGTATCAAACTATCTTTAATATCAGATACACTTCCAGATTAACCTCTTCAGTTATCAAACTATCTTTAATATAAGATACACTTCCAGATGAACCTCTTCAGTTATCAAACTATCTTTAATATCAGATACACTTCCAGATGAACCTCTTCAGGTATCAAACTATCTTTAATATAAGATACACTTCCAGATGAACCTCTTCAGTTATCAAACTATCTTTAATATAAGATACACTTCCAGATGAACCTCTTCAGTTATCAAACTATCTTTAATATCAGATACACTTCCAGATAAACCTCTTCAGGTATCAAACTATCTTTAATATAAGATACACTTCCAGATGAACCTCTTCAGTTATCAAACTATCTTTAATATCAGATACACTTCCAGATTAACCTCTTCAGTTATCAAACTATCTTTAATATCAGATACACTTCCAGATGAACCTCTTCAGTTATCAAACTATCTTTAATATAAGATACACTTCCAGATTAACCTCTTCAGTTATCAAACTATCTTTAATATCAGAACCTTTTCAGTTATCAAACTATCTTTAATATCAGATGGACTTCCAGATGAACCTTTTCAGTTATCAAACTATAGTTAGCATAATTGGTTCCATAGGGCCATCAACTTGAGAAAGTTGGGTCACTTCATTGTTAACCACATCTCATTAATGTTTCATAACCTTGTTATGCATGCCTTTGCATTATGGGCTAAATACAACTTATGCCAAGGCATTTGGCAATTTGGCTTTGAAAAGCCACGTATCACTATGAATTGAAAATGGGGGACCCTGATGTAAACAAGACGAAAGTCTTTCTCTGGTCTGCATCCCCTTAACAATTGTGCGTATTGAGCCGTACTGTATTGTACTCATTCTGCAATCTGTTAATAAAGTTTTCATTCATTCATGTCGTTGCCTAGAGCAACATGAAGCACTGTGTTCTACAATTTACCTTCAACCGCCTAATTTCTTTTAACTTATTAGGGTGGGACCACCGACACTATTGTAATCTATACTATTTATTTTATTCTTTATTCTTTATTCCGCTGATTTTTGTCCACTAACTCCTCCCAGAGCTTTCGCACCACATACACGTGTAAGGTATCAAAACGACCGGTCTATATTGACCACGTCCTTAGGTCGCGCCCCCTTTTTGTATCTTTTGAACCGTTTGTCATAGAGACAATACAGACCCTCTCCCGTTGGCCGGCGGTGCACAGGCGTCACCCACACTTTACAATTGTCTATCTTTTGTCTATGTGTCTAATTGTCTATTTTTTTTATTTAATTTTTTTAATTAAAAACGAAGGTTCGAACGTCCGTTCGAAGAACCCTGACGAAGTTTGAATCCCAAAAACAGGCTTCGGGGAAACAGCCTTACCAGACATATTATTTATATTATTCAAATGGAACTCAAACATGTTCCGTTGTGATGTCACAGTATGATGTCATAATCAAACATTCTAGAACATTTGTGATGTCACAGTATGATGTCATAATCAAACATTCTAGAACATTTGTGTATCTATTCAACAATTATCTCAGAAGATCTCATTGTGCATCTTGAAACAGTACTGAACAGTACTGAACAGATAACACAACACAGAGACAATAGAGACAATACAGAGACAATACAGACAATACAGACACAATACAGAGACAATAGAGACAATACAGAGACAATACAGAGACAATAGAGAGACAATAGAGAGACAATACAGGCATCACCCCCGCACGGAATTGTCTAGTTTGTACTACATTCTATTGTGCTTATATTTAATTTAGTTTATATCCCAATAGAGAGACAATAGAGAGACAATACAGGCATCACCCCCGCACGGAATTGTCTAGTTTGTACTACATTCTATTGAGCTTATATTTAATTTAGTTTATATCCCATTTTATTTTATTCAACCAAAATAGAAGTCAACCACATGAAAAAGCCGACTACTGTGTTTCATCACGTGGTGGATCAAACGCTGTGTTTGTATTAGGGAGGGCGCGTGACGTCACGTTACCATGGCAGCGTGTAAACAGTGGGCTAACTAGCATGCTAACCTACACCGGAGGAGAACCGGTCCGTACCGAGACAACACAAGTCACGTTCACTTAAAACAGGCCGAGGACATCACCGGGAGGAGACTGTGGCGACAGTTATTCTGTTTTCTGTACTTTAATTATGACCGATGTTTGCTAGATAGGTTGGCTAACAACAATAACAACATCACCTGGAGTTTGCCGTCATAGCGTTACTTGGTCAGCAGTCATCATGTCCGAACACAGCGCCACTGAAGAGCAGCTGCAGCCTCAGGAGGATCAAGACAGCAGTGCCGCGGAAGAACCACTCGGGGGGGACAGAGAGCCGGGAGCCATTATACAGGTCCACGTCCCCACAGCAGGTTTGATTGATTGATTGAAAACTTTATTAACAGATTGCAGAATGGGTGCAGTACAGTACAGCTCAATACACACAATTGTTAAGGGGATGCAGACCAGAGAAAGACTTTCGTCTTGTTTACATCAGGGTCCCCCATTTTCAATGCATCATAACATATATGACATACATGACATACAGATAGACAGTACTGCTACATCTATACATTAATGACATACCAGATTTGCAAATACAGTACTGTTTGTGATACAAAAATAGTCCAGAAAAAAGAGTATATACATTTGACATAGAAACTGTACATTGGAGGAGGTTGGGTAGGGGGGGGGGGGGGGGGGGGGGGGTTGGGTAGGAGGGGTGGGTGGCGGTCACTGTACAACTGTACAAGCAAAACTGTACATTGGAATATTGACAAAACCATACTTGGTAATTTACTGTACATTGGAGGGGGTTGGGTTAGGACATTTACAGGGGCCAGTTTCGAATTGCAGTCTCCCTTAGGTGTTTTTTGAGAGTGTTTTTGAAAGTGGGTAGTGATCCACATTCCTTTACAGCTTTGGGTAGGGCGTTCCACATTGATGTGGCATAATTGCTAAACGTGTTTAGTCCCTTGTTTGAGCTGAATCTGGGTTTAACATGATTTGTGGAGCTCCCTCTGGTGTTGTGATCGTGGTATTCACTGACCTTTGGGAAGTATTTTGACATGTACATGGGTACCTGTGTGGTATAGTGTATCTTGTAGACCAGGCCCATTGCAAGTTGCTGTACTCTGTCGTCTACTCTAAGCCATCCTATGTTGTCAAAGTGGGCAGGGGTGAGGTGGGTTCTAGGAGTAAGGTCAAGCAGTAGTCTGACCAGTTTGTTTTGAGATGTTTGTAATTTAGTTTTTAGCGCCTTTGAGGTGCTTTGGTACCATGAGGTGCAAGCATAGTCGTAGTACCCTTGAATGAGTGCTCCTGCCAGAGTCTTCAGGGTATTCTTGTTTACCAGTGAGGAGATCCGGTACAAGAATCAAGTTCGTTGGTTGACTTTTTTTATTACATTGGATGCCATTTTGTCACAGGAAAGATTTGCCTCTAGGATGGAACCCAGGTAGGTAATATCTTCTTTCCTTGTGACAATATTGTCACCCACTGTAACTGAGAAGCCGTCGGTCTTGCTGAGTTTGTTATTTGAACCGAAGAGAATGGACTCTGTTTTGCCCATGTGTAATGATAGTTTGTTATCAGCGAGCCATATGCAGATTTTGCCTAGTTCTGAGCTGAGTGTTTTTTCAACCTGTAACTTGTTCTTGTCAGAGACCAGCAGGGCTGAGTTGTCCGCAAACAGGAACAAGTTGCAGTCACAAGCTGACGACATGTCATTTGCATAAATTAGGAACAGTAGCGGACCTAGTATGCTTCCTTGTGGAACACCACAGCTTACTGTGAGGGGGGGGATAGGGTACCGTTTACCTCCACCATCTGCTCTCTCCCCTCCAGGTAGGATTGCATCCAGCTCACTGATAGACTATCAAAACCAATTGCTTTTAGCTTGTCAATCAGAATGGTGTGATTGACAGTGTCGAAGGCCTTTTGTAGGTCCAGCATGACCATGCCGCAGTATTTGCCCGCGTCCACCTCTTGTTTGATGTGGTCGTTTAAATAGAGAAGGCATGTGTCAGTGGAGTGGGATGTTCTGAAGCCAGATTGGAATTCGTAGATTCGATTTTTTTCCGCAAGGTATTTTTCGACCTGTTCGTATACTATTTTCTCCATGACTTTCGAGATGGTGGTAAGGATAGAAACAGGGCGGTAGTTGCCTGGGTCTAATTTACTGCCTTTTTTGTGCAGGGGTGTTACTCTCGCAATTTTGAAGTCCTTGGGGACGTGTCCCTGTTTTATGGAGAGGTTTATTATGTGTGTGATGACTGGGGTGATGGCGGCTGCTGAGTCTCTGAGGAATTTGGAGGGGATGTTGTCATGGCCAGTGGCCTTGTTAGGTTGCAGGGCGCTCAGTTTTTTGAGTACCTCATCTGTTGTTACCATTTCCAGTTTGAAGTCGTCTTTGTGGACGCCTAGGTTCTTGTAGTATGCTACTATGTGTTCTACCCCATACTGCCCTGAGTGGGAGGGTAGTTTGTTTACCAGTGTTGTGGCTATGTTTGTGAAGAAACTATTTAAGTAATTGGCTACATCCAGCTTGTCTGTAATGAGCGTGTTGTCCGTCTTTATGTTTATGTTTGAGAATCTGGTTTTAAGTTTTTTACTGCAGCCTAGTTGGTTATTGAGTAATTTCCAAAGTTCACATGGTTTGTTTTTGTTTTCCTCGGTTTTGTCATTGATGAATTTTTTTTTTGCTGTTTTGATCATGGAGTTTACGTCATTTCTTAGTCTGTTTCTTTCCAGTTTGAGTTCAGTCACGTGGGCTTGGAGTTCACTGCTCGTGCTTATGGTAAGCTTTGACTGACTTTTACGAAACTCAGAGCATTTTTTGTCTCTGGTTTTCATAGCGGTCAGTATTTCAGTGTGCATCCATGGCTCCGCACGATTTTTTACCCTGGAGGTTGTTTAGTATCGTTGAAAATTTGGTTTTGAAGCCAAGCCATGTTTCTTCAACCAGTGTACCATTGAGCTCATCTGACCAGTCCAGACTCTCCAGTTCAAGGTTAAAGGCCTCGCTAGAGTAGGTTTTGAGGTCTCTAGATGTGACTGTTTTGTGACAGCCAGCCTTTTGTTTTAGCTTTTTGCGGGTACAGAATATCATATAATGATCACTTAACCCGCATGCTATAACCCCTTTATTGGCGATCTTGGACTTGTCAGAGGTCAGGATGAGGTCAATGGTAGTCTGAGTTGACTCACATACACGTGTGGGTTGCGTGATTAGCTGGCTGAGGCCGTGCAGATCACAAAACCTATTGTAGGATTTGAAGACGGGTGCATCTTTTTGTTGCATATCCGTGTTCCAATCCCCAATAAGAATAATTTCTGCATCCTCAGCTCCAGCTAAGCACGCATCCAACACATCATAAAAGCCATTTTGGTCTGGCGGTCTGTAAATTGTGCCGACTAGAACAGATTTAGCCCTTTCAAATAGAATTTCTACAAAAACAGTTTCAATAGCCTCATGATCTAGGTCTGTACGGTTAATACATTTGGTGTCTTTATGAATGTACATACAGACACCTCCTCCATGCCTGTTCCTGTCATTGCGGACTAAAGAATAGTTCTCCAATTCAATTTCCGGGTCTGTTACTGATGAATCCAGTTTAGTTTCAGAGAAACATAGAATGTTTACCTTACCGCTAATGAAATGTTGCCTTATTTCTGCCAGTTTGTGTCTAAGGCTGTTTACATTAAGATGGAAAATATGAAGTCCATTTTTATTTGCTGTGTTGTCTATAGGTGTGGAGGAGGAGGGAGAGCCGGGAGCCACTGAACAGGTCCCCACAGCAGGTGTGGAGGAGGAGGGAGAGCCGGGAGCCACTGAACAGGTCCCCACAGCAGGTGTGGAGGAGGAGGGAGAGCCGGGAGCCACTGAACAGGTGCTCACAGCAGGTGTGGAGGAGGAGGGAGGTGTGGAGGAGGAGGACGGAGAGCCGGGAGCCACTGAACAGGTCCCCACAGCAGGTGTAGAGGAGGAGGCAGGTGTGGAGGAGGAGGCAGGTGTGGAGGAGGCGGCAGGTGTGGAGGAGGTGGCAGGTGTGGAGGAGGCGGCAGGTGTGGAGGAGGAGGCAGGTGTGGAGGAGGTGGCAGGTGTGGAGGAGGTGGCAGGTGTGGAGGAGGTGGCAGGTGTGGAGGAGGTGGCAGGTGTGGAGGAGGAGGCAGGTGTGGAGGAGGTGGCAGGTGTGGAGGAGGAGGCAGGTGTGGAGGAGGCGGTAGGTGTGGAGGAGGCGGCAGGTGTGGAGGAGGTGGCAAGTGTGGAGGAGGCGGCAGGTGTGGAGGAGGTGGCAGGTGTGGAGGAGGAGGGAGGTGTGGAGGAGGATGGAGGTGTGGAGGAGGAGGGAGGTGTGGAGGAGGAGACAGGTGTGGAGGAGGCGGCATCCCAGGCTGATATCCCCGAGGAGGAAGGTGACCGAAACGGACATTCGCCAAAGAAAACATCTTATGTTGGAAACTCCACAGCCACCGGTGAGACTTCTAAGATAGACCCCCCCCCCCCCCACCTACCCAACCGCCTCCAATGTACAGTTTCTTCCCCCTCAAATGTATATACTCTCAAATGTATATAATGTACTCTCCTCTTAGAAACTCTGTCTATTAATCAGAGTTTCCAACGCCAGGGTCTATATGCTCTTAAACAGTACTGTATATCTGTATGTCATGTATGTCATATATGTCATGATGCATTGAAAATGGGGGACCCTGATGTAAACAAGACGGAAGTCTTTCTCTGGTCTGCATCCCCTTAACAAATGTGTGTATTGAGCCGTACTGTATTGTACCCATTCTGCAATCTGTTAATAAAGTTTTCAATCAATCAATCAATCAATTCAATCAATCAATCAATAGTAAACACGAACATCACTATTTCTTTCTACCGCTCATTGACCCAGTTGACCTGATTGATTGATTGATTGATTGAAAGCTTTATTAACAGATTGCAGAATGGGTACAATACAGTACGGCTCAATACACACAACTGTTAAGGGGATGCAGACCAGAGAAAGACTTTCATCTTGTTTACATCAGGGTCCCCCATTTTCAATTCATAGTGACATTTCTGACATACACAACATACAGATATACAGTACTGTTACATTTGTGACATACAAGATATGCAAATATACAGTACTGTTAAACAGAGATCCTAACAGAAAATATATACATACGAGGGCGGGGGAACACATTAGGAGGGGGTGGGTGGGAGGGGGGGTTCGGACATTTACGGGGACCAGTTTCGAATTGCAGCCTCCCGTAGGTGCTCTTTGAGAGATAAACTGTTGAGATAAACAGTACTGTTACATCCAGACATTTATGACATACAAGATAATATACAATATATATATATATCTGTTGTTATTTGCAGTGAAGATCTTGCTGATGCCTGAGGGCCATGTGATGACCATGGCCTTTGCCATCGGCCTCAGTATCGAGGACTTGAAGCAGCACTTTGCCAGCGAGCTGAAGGTGCCCGCGGAGGTCTTGCAGATAACTCTGGACGGTAAGCCTGTTTGGACTCGCACTCCAGAGAAGCCACGCCAACTTATTTGTATATGTTATTATCACGTGTGATTCCAATGTGTTTATGAAACACTTCACATGTTATTTAACTTTACACGATTCCATAATGTGCTTATGTAGCCGGTGTGATCTCGCTCTGCATTGTGTTTCGATTCGACCCCTGTTAAGGGATCGCCCTGAGTGGGAGTTGAACCCCGGTCTCCCGCGCCGCGGGCGGCATCACAGACCACTGTACCAAGAGGTGAATTCACTTCTAAGTACTGGGTCTGGACGCCTCTGGGGAGTGAGTTTACTTGCAGTACCGTACTTCTCTGGAAGGGATGGCACCAACACTGAGGCTTTGGCCTCCACAGTAAAGGGAACATGGATAATGAAGGATAATTGCAATCTGACTATTGACTGTAACCTTTTGGTTGATTCAGCAAAACGTGTTATGATAACAATTACCATCATAAGATCTAAATTCATCAGTCAGCAGCAGTGTTGTAGGACTCGAGCCCGAGTCCTGGACTGATCTTCAGGACACATGACTCGGACTTGGACTCGAGCACTCGTGACTCGGACTTGGACTCGAGCACTGACTGCATTCGGACTTGGAAGGTGCAGACGAGGACTCAGACTTGTTAATTGATAAATACATTTTTGTAACAGGCCCTAATCATTTGGCATAAGATATTGATGGCTAGTACATTTGTTTGGCTGTTGTGTCGCAAAGTAAATAAACTCCCTTTGAAACGGTGACCGCTGTGTCATTTATGTTAAACACTTCCGGGGCCATTCACGTATATATACTGTA